>NC_047125.1:23955992-24255992 GCF_902500255.1 Thalassophryne amazonica | reverse complement strand
AAACGCCTTAAAATTGATTATAAACATACGCATGTAAAGCATGCCAATTTCTGTGTAACGTTTTAAAGCTGTGTATTTGTTTTTATGATTTTGACTTTAATTCGCAGGCTGTCGGGACTGTATCGCTCCTATTTCCAACGTTTTATCGTCTCTTACCCACGTTCATTGTTGAGCGGCATTGCGGAAGTAAAGAGGGATTATCAGAGAGACGACACAAAAGCTGGGGTGTGGCGACATCTAGTGGCCAGTCGGGAGAAAAGCGCCTTCCAGCGGCTGCCGCAGAAATGTACGGAGCTTCAGGGATTCCCGAGCTCATCCCCCCCAGCGGGCCCCCCCGGCAACCCGGCGCTGCCGCTCAGTACAACCCAGGACACCCACAGGTCCACGGGCACGGAGGCGGGCCCAACCCGCAGAGGCTGGGCCAGAGGGCGCCCAAACTGGGCCAGATCGGTCGGTCCAAGAAAGGTGAGTGAGCCAGTGCACTCCCCCCCCCCCCCCCCCCCAAAAAAAAAAACAAACCCTGTGTGTTTCCAAGACTAATGAGAAGTTGTGAGATAAGTCAAAATGTCATAATTCTGATTGGAAAAACCCCAGAGATATTAAAAATGGGATTATTTTGATACCGACATTTTATAAGAGTTTAAAAAAATCTTATCTTTAAAGTCACAATTCTAGTTTAAAAACCACCAGTCTCGATTTTAAGTAATAATCAAGCTAATAAAATGTCACAGTTTTCATATATTATCTCGTACTTTTAAAACATCCCAGTTCTGACATTGTGAGTCACAATTATGAGAAGGAGGAAGTACTGTAATTACAATTCTCGGGGAAAAACAAAGAATTTACCATGCGTTTGTCATCTTTCTGAGTCAGAATCATGAGTTACTAATGAGTAGTGGTTCAAATTGTTCATAAATATGATATACAAAGAAAAAAGTCAGACTTTTCCCTCAAGATTTTAATTAAAATTAAGAGTGAAAAGTCATAATTCTGATTTTGTGAGTCGATTATAAAATTTTAAATTTGAACTTTCTCAGTCATGGATAAAATGTCATCATTTGACCTTTTTAGTCACATTTAAAAAGAAGAATGGTGTTAAAAAAACGTAGTTTAGATGCACAAAATGTGTCAAATAAGGCAAATAAGGTGAAACATACGTATTTTCTGCACCATAAGGCACACCGGATTATAAGGCGCGGCCTCAATTAGCGAGTACTTAACCCTTACAAAAGGCGCACGCTAAAACATGTAGTCTACAAAAAACAAAAAAAAAAAAGGTCACGGAAGCAAAACGGTGAGTTTATTTGAACTTTTTAACAACTTTGAACTACCGGTATTTAACAATATGGTTCTCACATGATTTTTTATTATGGTTCTGTCACAAATCCATTGAAGTCTTCATCTTCTGTGTTTGAATTGAACAGCTGGGCAATTTCGCCATCAAACACGCCAGGTTCCCGCTCATCTTCCCTCTCATCATCGCTGTTGTTTTTGCCTTCAGCCGAATGGTGACTGTAGAGACGCTTCTCCCGGCTGTTCTTTGTTCAATGACCCATTGCTCGAGTTGGTCTTCTAGCTGTGGCCACCTCGCTTTGTTTCCGGGGAAACTCCGTTTGGTCTTTTTAACTTGGCGCAGTTCATTTTCTTGTTTCCTCTCGCAGCTGCTCTATTCCCATGAACAACCGCGTAACTGATGGCCTGCAGTTTGAATTGTGCCTCGTAAGCATGTCTCTTCGCTGGCGCTATTTTCAGGGGTCCTTAGACAAACAAATGTTGTTTTGCAGGATACCTGTAGTATACGGTAACTACCGGAGGAGTGGCGGAGGTAAGTGTATGTACCACGGACTCACGGACTCTTCTCTGATTGGTTTATCGCTGGCAGTGTACATACTCTACGCTACCAGCGTACGTACTTTACGTATTATGTAATGTTCTCCGATTGGTTTATCGCTGGCAGCGTACGTACTTTCCGTATTATGTCCCTGTGTCAGTGGGAAATGGTCCGATATTCTGACGGTCAAAGACAACGTTGGTCGTTTTTACAGATTTTGGAATTCAGTGCGTGCATAAGGCACACCAGATTATAGGGTGCACGGCCGATTTTTGTGAAAATTTAAGGCTTTTAGGTGCGCCTTATGGTGCGGAAAATACAGTATTTATCTGCTCAACGGTTGTTCTCATTCTACTTCTTCCTTTATTTCTATGTATTTTATGTATCTTATCTTTGTTTTATTGTGTTTGTATGACTATGTTTGTATTTTAGTGTTGTCTTTTTTGTGCCGGTAAGCTGAAGACAATTTTCCACCTCAGTGGACAATAAAGAATTATTCTATTCTATTCTATTCTATTCTATTTAACCCTCAAGCAACCAAGTCAGGTCATTTACAACCTCAGGCATATATTTTGTGCACCATTTTTCTTATTTTCATCTGAAAAAAGTTTCCTACCATAAATTTGTCAGTCTATTTGTCCTGCATTTATTCATAGAATTTTGCAAGGATTGGCCGATCCATGCGCAAGTATATTCCAAACTTGTGCGAGGTCACTTATGATGCCATGGAAGAAGATCTATGAGATTTTCCACATTATAGCTTCAGATGGTGGTGTAATTTGCCAATTGTAATTGTTATATTTTACTCTTTTGCAAGGAAGCATGGCCAGCTGACATAGAAAAGCAAGATTAACAGTTGCACAAGCATAGAGACTGACACTTGATACCCAGAGTGAGGACGAAAAGGATGATGGACAAATATATTTAATATCAAGAACCCTAGCTTGAGGGGTAAAAGTCAGAGATCTGACTTTCTGACTTGTAATTATGAGAAAGAGGAAAGTGATATAACTGACATTAATAAAAAATACATTTATAATGTTTTAGCAGCATATTTATCTATTTTGAAAGGCAGTGATTTATACTTTTAAGCAATAATTAAAACACAATTTATCACTTGTAATCATTATTAGGGGATATTAAGTCACATTTCTGTGGTCATAATTATGAAAAGGTGCAAATAATTCAGGACTCCCCCTCCCAAAAAAGCTCCCTCTCCCATTAAAAAAAAAAACAAAAAACAAACAAAAAAAAAAAACTCACAGTTGCAATTTGGAACTTTCTAATCAAACTTCTAAAACTAAATTCAGTTATCATTTTGTGACCCATTCTTATGAGAAGGTGTGGAAATGTTGAAAGTTTAATTATTCTAAATGAATTTTTCTCATTTATAATTTAGAAAGTCTGACGAGAAAGTTAAAATTGTGACACACTGCATTGTGTGAAGATTATAGTCTAATTATTATTATTATTCTTTTATTATTATTGTTGTTATTATTCATTTTGTGAACTTATCCTCATTGCCATGACAGACTAAGCAGCTCCTCCCACACTTCCCTATCCTACAGTCAAGCCCTCTGTTTCTGGGATACCTGGGGGATCTTGAGGTCTTCTCTCCATCATGTCCTGGGTTTTCTCCTTTGCCTCTTCCCAGTTGGACATGCTTGAGTTTGATGTGTCATGGACCAATGACACTGAAAATTCTTTTGAAATTGACTTTCAAATTTAATTTTGGTAATTGGTAACTGCCAACCAGTTAATATTTTCTGCACCGTTTATAAGATTGTAGCATGATATTTCAAAAACATATGAAAATATCTCAAGGAAATGTTCTGGAGGGGTCAAGGTAGACTTAAGTAATTGGCACCCAAAAGAGATAACATCTGGAAGCGGCTGGGGTCTGGAATAGCACCGTCTAGTCAGACGCCCGGTCCATCCCCATCTCCTCAAAGTAGCCATGTATCTACCACAGTCAGGTCATGTGTTAAGGTTTTGTGGGCAGTACAAGAAATTTCAAATGCCAAGAAAATACTCGACTGGAGCAACGTTAACATGTCCACGGTAAAAACTAGTTAGTCTCCCGGAGATGATTCAGAGCTAATCTGCCCCCTGGTGGATAAACTTTGTACATCTTCAGTTGTATTTTATGTGACGTTGCCTAATGCTATTTTTTTTTCTCCTGGATTTAACATGTTTCTCTGTTTCTTTGCCATGTTTGCATTTGGGAACTACAGTAATTTTACACAGGGTCGCTAACCTCTGACTTGTTTCTTTTCTAGTGGACTTGGACGATGAAGACTTGGACGACATCATGAACAACAATGGGCAGTGTCCTGTAGCGCTGTCACCCGTCTCTTAAGCTTTACCAAGAAGTGCCAGAAATCCACCGGGATGCCAAATTTTCTTTCAGATCTCTGGCCTTGATCTTGTCAAGTGTCCTACTGAGGTTTCTGATGACTGAACGAAGGCACAAAACAAAGGCTCATTTAATGCCAGCCGAAGCCCTGATTGTAAATAGTATTTAATGTTGGTTGGACTGTGAAGGAATTGCGTTGCTCTCTACCCCGTACCTCTGGAGGTATCCGAGAACAGATTTGAGAAGGTGTCTATTTTTCAGAGCTGATTCTTAAGGGCTACATTTGTGAAGTTGCACTGAGCGACTCGTAGGACGAAAAGCAGCCCCTCACCAGGCCGATTTCTACTTTCCCCTCCCGTCCCCCGTTGTCTGTGGGTTGATTACGAGAGTAAACCGAAGCCTGTTAATGTGTATCATCCAGGTAAAATGTTAAGCCTCGGTTGTGCAACGACTATCATTCTCTCTTCTCACTGAGCCGAGTGGTGTAATATAATCCAGTGGATGAACGCTTGCTACTTGTTACAAACTACTGCGAGTTATTTATTGTTCCCAAGCGAACAGAAACACTTTGTTGTTGTTATGGCTTCTATGTGTTTTTATTCCTTTCTGAATGGCTTCACGCGTCAGTAATTGAGATTTTGTTTGTTTGTTTGTTTCGAACTGGTGCACTTTTGTGGGATTGCCTGTTATGTGCTGTGACACGTTGCAGAATTCTATGCATGGAGTCTGCTGAAGCATCAAAACATGTAACCGGCGTCCTGTTTTTAAGGGCTACGTCATATTTAAAACATGCCGTTTTGCTGTTTTAGGTCATGCCGACTAAAGACTTTTTTTTCTGAGATCACCGGTGACTCACCATCACAAATGACAAATTTGTGGGCACAGGATTTTTGAAAAACGGCAGTGCAAGAGTCTAAATGACATGTACAATTATAAAAGTCTGGGATGCAATTGCAAAATGATAAATATTTATTTTAGTTGTTAAAATTAACAGATGTCCATATGTGGAGCCTGCTTGTTTTTATAACAGATGCCGTTATTTTGATATGGTTCAAGTAATGACATGCTGTGTGAAGGAACCGGTTTGCATATGTGGTTGACGTAACAGAGTTTAACGGTTTCTTTAACATGTCCATACATCGCCAAATGAGTCACGACAACATTGTGTCCGAATCCAGAAACCCCAGAAAACTTTATTCTCCAATATTTGGAACAGGCATGGGCAATTTGAGACTGCACCTCAAGAGGCACAGTGTTTTCTAGTGTCGGCTGCTGTGTCAAATATTGTTACTGTTGTTGTTGTTGCTGCTTGGTTGGTAAAAAAGAAAATTTAAGTGTTATTAAAAGAAAAGTAAAAAAAAACAAAAAACAAGAAAGCCTTGTGTTCTAGTCTAAATTGGAAAGGAATAGTGTTTCACTTATGTTAATATTGTGCATTTATGTAAAAATACAATTCTTTATTTTGCTTGTAAGTATAAGTGAAAGTCTGTTGCTAAATTATTTACTTTTTGTGGTATTTAATGTTGTATTAAGGCAGTTATTGTTATAGTAAATGTATTTAACATAAGCAAAAGGCAGTTCCTATATTAATTTTTGCTGACATGTTCTATTAGCTATTATAATTTTTTTCTCAAACTTAGCAAAATATTAAATACCTTTTAAGCTTCATATTAAATTGCAGTAAAGGTGATTTGTCTATAATATAGGAAACTGTTTTTGCTTCTGCCTTTATAATTACATATGTGCAATTATATTAAATACATTTATAATTGGAAACATTAATTACAACAAATGTAGTAAAATGGTAGTCGTTTTACTGTTAGAATAGCCAATTTTTTTTTTAAATTAAATGTGAGCAAAATAATTGTAGCAATGGCCTTTTTGCTTATTTACTATTGTGTTAAATACATTTGCAGTTACAGTAGCAAGCTTGTTTACTTTAACACTGAATATAATTAAAAAAATAAATATTTAGTAACAACAACTACATTTATTTAATAGAATGGTAAATGTGTGTAAAATGGTCATTGTTAGGTTGCATCCGTTTAATGTAATTGTATGTGTAACAGGGTGGAAAAACCTTGGTATGTTACATTTAATAATGGCCTTTTTCTTATATTTACTATTGAGTAATTTTGTTCATTAATGCTAAATTTATTTAATATAGTAGCCTTTTTACTCATGTACTGTTTCAATTATTCATAGTAAATCGAAGTTAAAAGGCAGTTGTATTAAATATCACTTTAAAAAATGTTCAATTTATATGGATTAATTTATAAAATTTTGTAGCCTTTGCAGTAAGTTGATTTCATGTCATACTTTACCTGGTGCACTGACATCTTGGGCCCCTTCAGCAAGTTGCCCATGCCTAAGATAATTACCTAAATTTATTTTGATACATCATTCCAGGCAACACTAATAACAAGCTGAGTAATCCTCCATGCACCTAGATGGCGTTACTCAGGTGGATAATAATGCTGGCAGTATGAGTTGACTTAAGAACCACTGATTTAAAAACCGTTGATGACCTCACTAATAGAATCTTAACACTTTTGGGATCATTTGTTTGAAAATTGCGGTGGAGCTAGACGTTACCGCTGATGTTGAGGCACTTTTTTACATCAGTGTAAAGTTGCTACAAGTTCAATTTTATTTCTTGGCCCCACACGAGCACTGTGTCACACCGCTCGTTCTCTGACTCGAATGTTGTTTCGGTTGTCACCATTTGCATGAAAATGGTAGTTTTCAAAATGCATTTCTGGAAATAAAATATATGATTCTTTGTGGAAGCTTTGCGTATGATTTTCACACCGTTTGACTCAGGCACCAAACCGTAATTTCCCGTGATGCAATGTTTTTATTATGGATGTATCGTAGGAAATGTTAAATAAAAATTGTATAAAATATACAACTGTGGAATTCACAGAAAAGAGTAGAAACATAATTATGCATGAAACATTTTTATAAGACGATAACTGCACTGCAATACTACAACATGGACTATCTATCCAAGTCTACCCGGTAACCAAACAAATAAATACAGGCTTAAAATGTTTCTCATAGTGGCTGAGATGATTGTGTTAGAGCGTTATCGGTACAGTGACTATATTCTAAAATATTTCATATCTGAACAGCATTTGTAACAGAGTGGTATGAACTATAAGCCCTGTAGAAAGTGTTGTAGTAAAAGAGCTGTGTTACACAGTCAGCCCTGTGTGTGAAGTCCCACCCTGCTTATCGTAACGTCTATTTTAAGAAGCACCAACAGTTAGAATAAAATACCATCCTGTCAGCTGGTGAGACCGCATCAGGCTCTTGATGCCAAAATGGAATTAATCTCTTTCAATTACATGGGAAACGCTAACAGACGGTGGTTCTAACGTGGAGGTGCGACTGTTGGTTCTCAACCAACATTTAGGCTCCAATTCAAGCGGTTGCACCTAAAGGGGCTCGTCTATTAGGTCAGAAGACACAATTATAATCTATTTGTGAATATGACTTGTAAACAATTGTAGAATGTTTGGACGGAGTGAGAGACATAAGTGTACCGCAAGATAATCAAGGGGTTGTCAAATATCCAAGTGAGCGTGGATGTTGAGTTAATCGTAGGTAAGCAAGCGTACAGTACATGTGGAGGGCTTTTATGACATTCAGCAATTAAGATGGCGGAAATTGGAGCAAGGAGATGAGTAATCAGGAAGCACATTGGGACAAATTTGCATGCTAATGGTGCAATGACTCGATTTTCAGGCTGTAGTGATCTTCCCTGAACAAACAAAAAAAAGTGGCTAAAATGGCAATAAAATTAATAAGAAGCTAGACACAAGAGGAGTGGAAGCTACTGCAAAAGCTGTTAAAACTTGGTATATAAAAATTAAAACTGGTTTGACAGAACATAGGTGTGAAACATTACTTGTACAAAACCGATTGCACACCAGACAACTTACAACAAAGAGGACTAAGGTCACCTCTTGTATCCCATGCTAACTAGTTTGGCAGTAAGTTTAAAGACTATGGAGTGCTGTGTGTTTATCCATGTCTTGTGCCACTGACATGGATACATGAAGCGATATTGCCAGATGTACGATAACTATCACATTTCAGTAATTCTTTGCCTCAATCCGTCATTGTCGACATCTTGTTTGTGTTGGACTCCCAGGCTGCAGGGGGCGCTCTCAGACGTATTCCTTAGTGCTACTCGTTGGCCCAGTGCGGGAACTAGCCATGGGTGGGTATTTAGACGCGTGTTTCTTTCGTGGACAAGAAGCGGCTAGCATGGTTCCTCCCAGAACGTCGAGGAGGGAACCACCCCATGCGATGAAGATGGCAGCACCAAATTCAAATCTAGGAGACACAAGAATGTTAGCTAGCATGATTGATTCTTTAGTGACTGACAACAAAGGAAACATTTATAATTGGTTCTTTGTGTTGGGATCTGTGGTGGTGGTGGTGGGGATTCCTCTCTCATCTAAGAAATAAGACTCTAAGGGTGGGACAATGTTGACTTACTTGGTGTTGACAGGCGTGTAAGGATTGTAGAAAGCCCGGATGACATTGTGAGCAAACCAGGAACATGCCACGATAGCGCACAATCCTGAGAACAAGTCAACCACAAAATAAAACAAGGCCATCAATTAGTCATCAAAACCTGACTTACTTTAATCAGTTTGGATTCACACAGTGACCGGCTGAGCAAACCTGGGTTTTAGAATGCCCTATGTTTTTAAGATCACTGTCAGCAGAAAACACCTCATCAGTCCACTTATCTCTGGAGGGATCTTTGGTGGATTGGTGCCATTGATTGGTGGCATGTTTTTGGGTCATTCAGTCATTGTCTCTAGTTTCTCCTGGTGCTGACTGGGGGGACAATGTTGGGTGCGCCCTTGCAGGGGTTGGTGGAAGTTGAGGTGGTATGTTGGGAGTTAATGAGGCCTTTTCTAGGTGGGTGGACCACAAATGGCTGGTAGTCTTACAGATGTTGGTCTGTGCCTGGCACTGGGGCATGCCCTCTCTTTGGCTCTGGTGCCGAGGTGCCAATCTCAGGGGGGTGCAGCAAAGCTACGGGGCATTGCCTGCTTTTACTCTGGTGGGCCATTTGAAATAGGACATTGGTCTGACCTCTCTTTGAGGTTTGGGACCTTGTCTGTTGTCCATCTGGGCTTGTCTGTAACTTGTGCTAGCATAATACATATAAGCATTTGGGAAGAAAAAAAACAACACAAAAATAAAAATCAGTGACACAATGTCTATATTTATAAATATTCTGTACATCCCATTAGAACTGTACATCTGTATCATCAGAAGGATAATTGTTCAATTTGCCAGGTGTGTGACTTGTACAGGTGACATCACACGTCCCGTGTATGTCTTTTGTTTACATAGCTGCATTGCCTGTCAAACAAGTAGCAATGTAGTTGCTGTGAATTGCTATAATCCAAGAGATGGGGATTCTGAGGCATCTTTCTGCAGGATTCTGGCTGAGATGGAATAAAGGGATCACTGAGCAGCAACTACACAACAAAGCTGGATGCCTACAAAACACACTGTTGTGCATCGCACACTTCATGTCGGCCCTGATACAGTAGCCCAAAAGAGACACATTTGCATAATGCAATCTGCAACCTCACCACTAGATGTCACTAAATCCTACACACTGTAGCTTTAAATCAATAATGCAGTGAATGCAATTATTTTACATTGTATAATTTATCATGAAATAAGTTTTTGTTTCTTTTTTCCGTGCCATGCATTTGAACAAAAATTCTTCTTGTGAGCATTTCCATCATCACCTCCGACTAGTAGGATGACGCCTCCTGTCGTGGCAACCCGAGACTTGCGTAGTTTGTCGCTGCCTCCGCAGGTGGTGCACTTCATTCCCATACAGGCCACACCCAGCCCTGTGATGGACACAATGATGCCAACGATCATCAAGGCTCGAGTGGCCTGCAGTGAACCTGGGAAAGGAAGAGGCTTGGAAATAGGTCTACTGTGAAACGTGTGCTTTTCCTGAAGAGAAACTATGGGATACACATGAACAGCTCATGCAAACCAAAAATAAAACACTGGTCCAGACTGCTGAAGGATCAACCCTCCTTTTCCCAAACACTATAAACCTATCACAGGGTGAATTTCCCCCTTTGTTTCTACCCCTTTTATCCACCTAGAACCAGTCTGTACCAGTCTTGTCCATCCCTGCCCTGCCCAAACAAACAAAACCCTCCAGTACTGAGGGAGGGAGAACGAGGATGTGAAGGAGAGAGAGAGAGAACTGTGGGATTTACTTTATAAAACAGGAATGTGAGACAATAGACTGAGTTGTATGTGGGTGCTGATCTGGCCAGGATCCATAATACCATCATGTGGCTTCACACCAAACTGTCGTCATTGTCGCTAGACAGCATCTTGTACCACTTTGGGTTCGGATGTGGAGTCGAGCACAACCTGACTCAGTTTACAAAGAAATGGAACAATCTAGGATGGTAGATTTAGTTCAGTATTTAGATTGTCATGGCAACAAAGTAAACTGTAGTGAAGCTCGATGGTTAGTCAACCTCATACAACAACTTGAGGGCCCTGAGACTGTGAATTCCAATTTATTGACTGTAATGTGTAAAATTAAAACTTCATTTGATGACTGTACAACCATGATGGATGGATGGCTGGATGGAGAGATAGTAGATGTTTTAAAGATGAATATATGATAAATAATATCTATATGGATGGATGGATCTTCTGGACCAAAAACTGATATCTGGATGGATACAAGGCTTATTCAATGGATGGTTGAAGGGTTGGATGATAGATACAAGGATTGCTGGGTGGATGGACAGATGGATTCAAAGCTGGTTGGATGATGTGAAGCTGGACATTTTGACAGATGGATGGATGGATGAACAGACAGATGATTGGATGGATGCACAGTTGGAGAAATGGATACAAGACTGGCTGAATGATAGATGGACAGACATACAGATGGAGGGTTCAGTGCATAGATGAATATAAGGCTGGTTGGATGCAAGGCTGACTGGCTAACTAGATGGATGGATGGATGGATGGGTAGATGGACCATGAATAAATGGACACAAAACTGTTGGGTTATGCAAAGCTGGATGGATGGATGGATACAAGATTGGTTAAACTGATACAAAGCGAGATGGATGGAGGAATAATAGATGTTTTATTGATGAATGAATGATAACTTATGGATGGATGGATGATACAAAGTTGATTCGATGGATGTTTATCTGGATAGATGATTATAGAGGGGTGGATGGATGGATCATGGCTCATGGGCAGGTTGGATGACTTAAAGCTGTGTTTTTACAGGTGAATGGATGATAGATGGATGTATGGATGGACAGACAGTAAGATGGAGGAGTGGATACAAGGCTGTCTGGATGATGGATGGCTGGACATATGGATGAACAAATCAAGTGTTGGATGATTGATATGAGGTTGATTGTAAGGATGCAAAGTTGGTTGGATGATGTGAAGCTGAATAGATGCAGATGTGTTGCAGATGAATGGATTCCGTCTGATGAGTGGATAGTAATGTGTAATGAGATCCAGGACATAACTGAAACCACACACACACTGTATCACACGTGTGAACACAAACCCAGAAGATAACATTGAAGAGCGGTGATCACAGCTTATTTCAAATATATAGCGCCAAATCACAACAAAGTTGCCTCAAGGCGCTTCAAAAAGTAAGGTCTAACCTTAATTGAAAATGAATTTCACAAATTGCCAAGTGATTGGTTAATCACATTTTGAATGTGATTTTCTGCTGACCCAAATAAGAAATAAAAACAAATCAAAATTCTACAGCAAAATCTTTTGCGCAGTTTATTTATTTTACAAAAAGCAAAGTAGGGCAGGTTCCTGTTGAGTTTTCCATAAAATCTGATGAAAAATTCCCAGAAGAGATAATAATTAGGATAAAAATACAGTTTTTTCTTTTCTAAAATTTATTTTATTTATGTATTTTTATTTTTTTATTTATTTTACAAAATGTTTGCATAGTATTTTATTTGTCAGACAGACCAAATTAACTAATTTGCATAAAATCTGATCCAGCCTGGAATGAAAGTACATTTTTGGATGAGTGGCATCCGGCTTTGGTAGCGGTCTGCACTCTTAGTGCCCTTCTACAGAGCTTCACCAAAAGACATTTCCTTGTACTTTACAGACTAAAGTGCCGCTACTTTATGACGTCACTGCACTTACTGTCCAGCTGCAGGATGGAATCGTAGATCTTACACTGGAGCTGGCCCGTACTCTGGAAAGCGCACGACATCCACAGCCCCTGGTACATGGCCACGGCTGTGATGATGTTGTCGCCGATGTAGGCTGACATCTTCCACTGAGGCAGAACAGTCCCGATAATCAGTCCGACCACACCGATGAGTGAGAGGAAGAATCCCAGCAGCTGGATCCCGGAGTTTGCCATCGTTTGTCTTTTTTCCCCCACTCTAAAACCACCTGTGCGCGCAAAGTCTTTACGCACGATCCAATATTGATATATATATATATATATATATTTTCCAATGCAGTAGCGTTAAGGGATGAAAAAGCGTTGCCTTCTGAGTCACGTCCCGTGGGGGTTCTGCTTGTGATGGGCGTTTAACTTGTGTGTGCTGGTGGAAAAAGTGTGTGCGTAAATGGTCACGCTGGTCTGCTGCCATGCGCGCGGTTGGTGCCAATTCCAGTAAAGCAGCAGTAAGTGTTTCTTTTCAAATCGCACACGCTTCTAACGTTTTGCACGTTCAAAATTCTAAATTTTGAAGATTTCAATTGACCCCCCTCCCCGTTGACACACGACCATTAATCCCAGCTTGTTAGAAAAACTTAAACCGCGGGGAGTCCAGCCCTCAAACTAAACAGGAACTTCCCACTAGTTCTAGGGTCCACTAGTCCGAGTCCTAGTGTTAAAGAGAGCATGTTGAAGTTGTTTTTACATTTATGGTAAGATATATGTTGGACTAAAGTAGGTTAAGTAATGATACAAAATTGTGACAACTAAAAAAAAACAAAAAAACACATTTATTTATGGTGAATTACCATTATTTGATGATTTTTCAATTGAACAGATTTATAGACAACAGTACAATTAAAGGCGATTAATGGTGTATGAACTTAAACTACTCGTTTTTATTGTCAATCAGTAAAAAACATCAAAGATGCTGTCATCGAACGAAATATTGATACACTGCATGAATAAATAAAAACACAATAAAAACACATAATAAAAGTCCAAGATAAATTGGGTTTGAAAAAAAAAAGATTGATAACTGTCTCTGTATCTGTATATACACAACATACAATAAAAAAATAAAGGACACAGGATATTGCATATATGAAGATGCTATAAGGATAAATTTGCTACCAGATGCTACAGTCTATGTCCTACATTCTATATTGCAGTTCTTTCTATTGATTTGTATGTAACTTATTTGTATTTAACTTATAGTCTTATGGCGGTTTGGGAGTGACAAGAATGGACAAGATTAGGAATGAATATATCAGAGGGACAGCTCAGGTGGGACGGTTTGGAGACAAAGTCAGAGAGGCGAGATTGAGATGGTTTGGACAATGTGCAGAGGAGGGACCCAGGGTATATAGGGAGAAGGATGCTGAGGATGGAGCCACCAGGCAGGAGGAGAAGAGGGAGACCAAAGAGGAGGTTCATGGATGTGCTGAGAGAGGACATGCAGGTGGTTGGTGTGACAGAGGAAGATACAGAGGACAGGGTGAGATGGAAACGATTGATCTGCTGTGGCGACCCCTAACGGGAACAGCCGAAAGACAAAGAAGAAGGTAAAAGCTGTCCACGAATCTGCGTGTTTTGCACCTCAGGCTACGGTACCATCTACCTGAGGAGGAAAAACAGTTTTTCAAAGGGATGTGAAGTGTCCCTGATTCTTGCCCTGGACAAGCAGTGCTGTTCTGCCTGTTCACCAATGGTTGGCAGCCTGATCCTAATGATCTTCTCTGCTGCCCTCACAACCCTCCCCAGTGCCTTCCTGTTCACAAGGCTGCTACTTAGAGGTGGGCGATACCGGGAATTTTGGTATTGATCCAATACCAAGTAAATACAGGCCCAGTATCACTGATATCAATACCGATACCGATACTTTTTTCATATTTAAGCTTCATAGATCCAAAAGATCCAAAAGACTTAGGATAGAATTTCGCCAAACATTGTACGTGACTACAAAATACTTTATTATCACAATCAATATTTTTCTTTAAAAAAAAATCACTCAACACAACTTAAAATCTCCTGAGGTAGAGGGCTGAGAAACCACAATACAAGGGTGCGTTGCTCCATGTTGTGTGACACAGCGCAGCCCTGCTCTTACAGACAGAGAGTAGACTTTGATGAATCTGCGTGCGCAGCAGTCAGTGCGTTGCGGGAGAGAAAAAAAGCTTGAGTATTGATCTTTTTACACGAGGATCATTCAATATCAATACCAGCATTGGTATAGATATTATCGATTATCGATCTATTGGTCCTTTATAGAAGGAGGTGAGAACAGCCAGGATCAAAAGAATCATATGTTTTTATTTTTGTAAAATGAACAAGATCTGTTTTTTTTTTTTTTTTTTTTTTTTTTTTTTTAGCTATTTGAAAGTATAACATTTTTTGTTAACTTACAATTCAGTTTGGGGTAATATAAACTATCAAATAATATAAAGAGGTTAGGACCAGTGGACCCTAAGACTAGTGGACCCTAGGTTGAGTGGACCCTTTCCCTGGGAAACAATCCCATTTGAAGTTCAAAAGCCTCTGCTGTGCTATATAGGCTAGTGTTAGCATCAGAGAGCTGGTAGGTTGAATCTACCTAAAACAAAGTAGAATATAAACAAAAAGACAGTGATGGATGCATCCAACAAACACTGGCTACTAGAGATCTCGCTGGGGAGAACTACGGATAAAAGCTGGATAATTTTCAATAAACTTTGCTCTATATTGGCTGTTCAGTTGTCACTAATGTTAATGACTTCTTTTTGTCATATGAAATGTCCATATTGCAATTCGATCATGAGGCAAATGAAAAACAAATAAGAATTTCTGTTTGCTGACAAACTACGTTGAAACAACCTACCATCAGAGTTTTTCACCTTTTTCATCTGTGAATGTAACAAATTAGAAGTTCACCATTTTGCCCCCTTGACGAATAGTCTAAAATCAGTGTGCTAAGTGTGTTAGCATCCTGGTCGTTGCAACTTCGAATAGCAAAAGGGCAAAAGCGGACACGCAACACCAAGTACTTAATCAAATTGTAAGTCAGATTTTGTGGCTTCATCACAGTGGGATGGAAAAGTAGCCAGGAGAAGAAATAAAAATCTGTATTACCGCCACCAGGGTAACAGGAATGGGTTTGCCTGTTAGCTTGATTATTAGCTTAGCCGAGGCATTGATGTAATATGTGCTTTCTAAGTGGGTCATTTCTTTTATTTTCTGTATCACTATTGTTACTAAGCCTGTACTTTCTCTATAAACCACTTCTTTGCCTTTCCTGTATCAAGGTTGTAGTAAAAGCCCTAATTTTTAGCAAACAAATACCTCCACTGTTCTGAGCAAGGAACGTCCCGTAGCTCACGGAATGTGACTTTGATGCAGATGGAGGTGGGGACCCAAATGCTTGTGGAGGCTGAGGTCGGTTGAGTAGGATGAAGGAAAGGAAGCTTTAAAAAAAAGAAAGAAGAAAAAAAAAAAACCTAAGACGGATGTTCAAGAGGAAGAAGATCCGACACCCCCGGTCTCTGGGCTACAAGTATTGTTGCTGTTGGTAACCTGATTTATATGATGTCCTCTTGGCTGCGGTTCCAGCCAGGACCTAGGTTGCAAAGAACACAAAAAGAACATTGCTTTGTCTCTCCCCTCCCTCTCCTCTTTTTTTTTTTTAAAGACAGTGAATACATGTTTGTCTTGCTGCTTTAGCCGTTGCTCAACACTCAATGGGAGATGAAAAGTAAAACAGCTAAATCAGCCCCGTGAAGGGCGTTGGCGACATTCTTGGAGGCTCCCTGTCCTACTTTGAGGCCTTCTTCAAGTCCTTTGAGTGGCCTAGGAAATCACTGAGGCATTAGCAGTAAAGCATGCTGGACCTGTGGTTTTTCCTTGAAAAGCTCAGAGCGGACAGTGCCCTGCTCACCGTGTCCTCGGTGATTTCCAGCTTTGGATTTTTACTTGAAAAGACTTTTGTGTCGAAGCAGCAGGACAGTCAGAAAAAGACTATATGTTGTTTTTTTTTTGTCTCACTTCTTAGCAGTTTGACACAAGTTGGTTACAATAACTGCTGTCTCAGTACAAAGTTTCTGTATTTTCTTTTAGCTGTCTGTATTACGGCTGAAAATTCTGCCACCAAAGACGGACACCTTTTAATTTGAGGTAAAATGCAACCAAACTAGATAATTGGTGTAAGAATTACAGTAGGTAATTAGACGAGTTAAAGCAATCACAAAGAAATACTATGGCAGAGAAAAGTAAATCTGACTAGAGTAGATCTTCCTCAAAAACTGAATGAAGTTTTGCAGCTTCCGTCAGAAGGAGGCTTATGAGGGAAGCCACCAAGTGCCCCATAACAACTCTAAAGGAGTTACAAGCTTCAGCGGACGGCGTTAGACACATTAGCCATGAGAAATACATGATTAATAAAAAGTGTGTGTGTGTGTGTGTGTCGGGGGGCATTGCTTATAACGCGAATGCCCCTCCCTCCCTCAAGGAGGCTTGTGAGGAAAGCCACCAAGTCACCCATAACAAATCCTGAAGGACTTTCAAGCTTCAGCAGCTATAATTAGAGACATTAGCAATGAGAGACATCATTAAAAGTGTGTGTGTGTGTGTGTGTGTGTGTGTGGGGGGGGGGGGGGGGGGCACTGGTTAAATGGTCTGTATTTATATTGTACTTTTTCATCTAGAAGAAAAGCCAAAGCACTTTACAATTATGCCTCACGTTCACCCATTCACACACTAGAGTCACCATGCTGCCATACAAGGCCCACAACTGCTCACCGAGAGCCACTTGGGGATTATAGTGATTTTTTTGTTCGATTTGTTTCATTAAAGTTTATCTAAACTCACTCCCTTACAAACCTCCTTGTTAGAGAAACCATCAAGTCACCCATAACAACTCCGAATTAGTTACAGGCTTCTGTAATTAGAGAAATTAGAAGAGAAATAATTATTTTTTTAAAACAAACAAGCAAGCAAGCACACCAACAAGCAAATGCCCAAAAACAAAAGTAAAGTCAAATTCACAAACATGAAATCAAGACTCAAGTGAGGAAAGCCATCAAGACGTGTTCTGACAACTGAATGGATTAAATGTTTCAATGGCTGTAACTGGAGACATGGGCATTACTGTAAAATAGCACAGAAAAAAAAACCTGACAACAGACTGCCACTAGATGGCGGTGTGGCTCATGATTTTGTAAAATGATTCACGCCACAAAGTAAAGTCATGGCAACATATTATGTTGCCATGTTCAGTGACTTTGCTTTGACTTTGCTTATTTGTACATACCTATTAAGCATGTAGAAATCATAGAGATGTATAACACAGGCTTGACAATATCAGTAGGAGGCGCTGTGTTGTGCTAGAACTGTTACTCAATGGAGCCTTTAATGTATATTATGCTTGCTTTCTTTATTTTTGGCAGTGTGTGTGTGTGTGTGTGTGTGTGTGTGTGTGTGTGTGTGTGTGTGTGTGTGTGTGTGTGTGTGTGTGTGTGTGTGTGTGTGTGCATGTGTGCCATCGGCCTCACAAACATTTGGACACTATATGCGCTTTTATTCTATCAACTTTAACACAGACACGCCTACTTACTGCAGGGTGTTCTTGATCTGTCTCAGTGTTATGCTGTAATTCTTTGAACATTTCCCTGATTTGGATGAAAATACCCTCAGATTAACTGTATGTCAAACAAGTGGCAGACAAGTAAATAGAAAAGAAAAAAAAACAAAACAACAAAAGCCTCTGGATCTAAGTGTAATGCAAGCAGCAGTGACCTTGGCAGCCACTGGACCTAGACTTTTCAAATGAAAAAAGCTGAAAGAGAGGTTCAGGTTAACCCACATGTAACTTCAACCACACCTGCTCCTAATTTCCACCATGCATGTGATGATAAGATTCATGTTAATCAGTGTGTCCTTTTAATGTGGAGACTTGGATGATTGCATTTATTGTTTTTGAGTTACTGTACTGCTTCTTCTTCAACTTCATTTAATAAAACTTTTCACGACAACAGATCTACGGAATGAAATACAGAAACCCAGATTTAATGAGATCTGAAAACATTGACAAGTTGATGACGAGTTGACTCCATGATGCTGTAGCTGTTGGAGTGCGTCTTGGCTGGATTGCTAAGGACGTGTAAAAGTCTTGCTCAAATGGTTTTACATGTTGTGTTCTATGGGAAGGGTTTGTCTGGCACATAGTTGAAACTGGCGTCCAGGAACATGGCCAGGGTTCCCAGAGTGGTGATGATGACAAACAACCACAGGAAGAGGCGGTCCACCACCAGGGCCACAAACTGCCAGTCTCCCGTCATCTGGAGGTGAGGCACAGAGTTTAGATTGGGGTCACTGCACGCACTGACGAATGAACGACAAGCTGCTCCGCTGCGCGTTTCTCACCATTTCATTTATGTCTTGCTTCTTCAGCTGGTCGGCCATGTATGTCACAGCGGCCACAGCTGACTTCAGGTTGGGCGGAAGGATCAGGCAGAAGGCGTCGGTGTCTGGGAGCTTCTGGAGATGCACTGTGCCCTCACCCCTTAAGGACACACAAAGGGACAGTAAGCGAATAGATGAAATTGAAAACAGGGATGCAAATCTAGGCTTGAGTTATGGCCTAAAACTACTTTTGAGTTGACAGAGTCTTGTGGTGGCTTCCCTCACGAACCTGCTTGTTGCATGGCCACTCAGTTTTTCAAAACTCCAGACAGATTTACCGCACAGTATTATCATGTTTTTTTATTTCTTAATGATGAGTGTAAATGAAACCCAAGACATATTCAGTAACTTGGAAATGTTCATCTATATATTGGCTGTAAAACTTGTTAAATCCCTTGAGTCAAAATTACAAAAATTTGCTTCACTAAAAAAAAAGTTTATTGTTAACTGTTTATTCGTTTTAATTAGTTTTTAAATGTTCAATTAGCCTTTTATCTTTTTTTTTTTTACTACATCTATTTTAAGTGTAAAAAAAATCAGCTAGCTTTAGATTAAGTTAATTTGTTTTTCAAATCATTTAATTTTTAAGGATTCAATTAGCTTTTCAGTTTTATTCATTTAAAGTTATTTTTTATATTGCCTTAACTTTCAATTCAGTTAGGTTGTTTTTAGATCCATTTACTTTTTAAAGCTCAAGTTAGCATTTTCAGACAGTTAGCTTTTGTTTGTTGCATTTAATGTTCAGTTATGTTTAGGTTCAAATAGTTTTTCCATTCATATAGACTTATGCTAACTTTATTTTAAAATAGCTTTATATTCCATTAGTTTTGTATTTAGTTAGGTTGTTTTTTGAATGATTTAGTTTTTGAAGTTTGAGTTACTTTTCCAGTTAGCTTTATTTTCAGTACATTTTGTTCAGTTAGCTTTAGGTTTAGTTGGGTTAGGTCAGTTAGTTTTATTTTCAGTTAGTTTTTTTTACTCTCAGTTAGCCTTATATGAATTTTAGATTCACATTGTCTTTGGTTGAGTTATTTTTAGAGTCAGTTAGTTTTAAAACATTCAATTAGATTTTAATTTAGCAAGCGTTTGATTCAGTTATTTATTTATTTTTTTAAAGTCATTTAGCATTTCACGTAGCTTTTGCTGCAGTTTGGTTTTATGCTCAGTTAACCGAGCCTTATATTGGTTTAATTTTAGATTTGTTCAGTTGCTATTTGGATTTATAATGCTAGTTTTAGACAACAGTTAGCCTTTTATGCGTAGCATGGTTGAACAATCATTAGCATGCCTGCAATGTCCAAATACAGAAAAAGGCTAACAGTCATATGCAATTGTAAAAGAACTTGAGTGATTGCAGCGTTTCTTTGAGTCTGCTGAAGGGCATGGCACACATTCCCCTGAGATATGTTTGGCTTTTCACCCTAGTGCGCCTTTCAGGTTCAGTCCTTCACTTGTGCATTGACTGAGGTTGATATTGCACAATACCTTCAGCACCAGTGAGGGATGGCTTCATAAATGAATGTAGGACAACTTATCACTTTCAAAGAGTGACAGCATGACAACAGATGCACTGCCCAAACCGAGAACCCAGCTGCCCAAACTGAGAACCCAGCTGCCCCTCCAGTAAGAACAGTGGCGCTATGCTATCCGCATTCCGCTGCTTGCTTGCAGAACTCTTACTTGACTTATAACTCTGAAACATGCTGAGACCGAGAATAAAAACAGGAATAACAAATGTAGGACAACTGGTCCAACATGGCTTCATCCTCAATCACTCAGCACCGGTCTCTCACGTGTCTACTGCCACCCTCCTCCAACTTCTTTCACTGGGATTACTGCCTAATTCCCAACCTAAACAGAGGTTTAGGAACTGGCGACTGGGGATGGGGTGCTGGACTTAGCTGGGGCTGAATCTGATGCCTTTGGAATGGGAGATACCCAGCACCAGATCTGGTTTTGGGGCCTGTGAGCATGGAGGTTACGTGATTATATGTATTGTATGTTTGTCTGTTAGCATGAATGTTCAAAATATTTTTTTACGTATCGCAATGAAACGTAGTTGAACCTACCTACCTGCCTATTCACTCAATGCATTTTACTAGGTCATGCCTAGACTTGGATTTACCGAGCATAATGGGGCATTTTTCAACATCGGTCTGTTTATTAAATTCTTCAAAGTTGATGGCCACAAAACACAGCTGAATGATCAGTGTTATCATGAGGAAAACCTCATTGCCAGAGTTCCTGAATGACATGTGCATTCTTCTACTATCTTGGCACATTGCATGGGTTCCTGTTGCACTGCTGATAGCGACAAGTCAAAACTTTAATAGAAATAGCTTTCTATTTGCCTAACATTGGGATCAGGACACTGTAGCAGAGACAGAAGTTGGCTCAGGATGAATGGCTTTCCAACTCATCATGTCTATAGTATGGTATCTAACAGGCTTGCCAGTTGAAATTTAGGCAGCCTAACCTTTGGCAGTTCATCTTTCCCAATAGTTCAAGTCAACATTTGGTTTATCTTTGTTGTCTACTCCAATTCATCTTGCTGTATATTTTTACCCTTGTTGAGATTGACATATCTGTATCCTTACCAACTTCTGTTATGTGTCGGACGCAGCTCGGAGAACCGACCAGCGTTTGAAGGACCCAGTATGAAATAAGCAGAGCACGGTACAAAGGATAACTGAATTTAATACATAACAGTGATACATAAAGAACAAAGTGCGGTCTGGTGTGGTGCGCTCCCAGCAGCGCTAACGGTCCAGAGCCAGAAGCTGTTCGGACCCAAGGACCCCGCCGACACCCCCCAGGTGGCCGCAACAAACCGAGTCTGTGAAAGAAGGAACCATTATGTGAGTCCACACTCTACACACAGAGAGAACACTTAAAGGTGTACAAACAGCAAACACTTCCTGGCTTGATTACTAATCAACTTCCCAACCTGCAGGCATGGAACATCCAGTTAACAAAACTCCACTGCAGGGGAAGTCGCTACATGACTAACATACAGCTCAATATAATAAAGGTGTGAGGGACACCACATTTACTGACTGTATAAATGTTAGTCACAAAATCTAACGTACCTCAGGAAGTGTGCTGACGAGCGTGAGACCTCACCCCCTCCTCTTTCACAGACCGTGCATCAAACCTGGACGTTCTCTGCATCCACTGATGATGAGATGGCTCCCGAGACAACGATCTCACCCGTCTGGTCACAAGGTCGAGTCTCTGGCAAATACACACTGTGCACTCCAGTCTTAAATGCCACCATGTTCCAATCCATGCAGATGCACCACAGCTGTGAGTCCTGATGAGCCGCAGGTGATCAGCCTCAGGTGATCAGGGTGAGGTCCTGATAAACTCAGCAACACAGCCACTCAGTTCCAAATGCAAGCCACCTGGAAGGAAAAACAAAAGACAGAAACAAAAAGGCAGCCAGGCCCCCCAGCCATACAACAACTTCTTTCTTTCTATTATAAACAGCTGTATCATATACTTATGGTACAGCCCATTTTTATTAAGTAGTAAATGTATTCTTACCTGCCTCTCCAGGGTAAAACAAGATCAGGGTTGATTTTCCGAAAGACATACTCTCCTCCGGGGTGCCATCCATTGAAGGTTCGAATTGGTGTCTCATCTTTTAGCACAGGTCCCTGCGGAATGGGCCTCATCATGCCAATGAACTTGGGGAGAAAGTCAATGAATACCTGGAAGATTCAAGTTCAACAGTCACTGAGTATTGAAGTCGACTACGACTTGTTTGGCAAAGTTAGTTCATCAAGTTTTCGCACAAAATGGAGTTACATTGGTGTCTTGGGTTGCTACTAGAAGTTCTATACAGGGCTTAAGGCCCATTGGTGCTTGTGCTTATCCACAGATACTGAAGCTGAAGTGGATACGAGTCTAGAACTCCCCCTGAACAGGACACAAGTCCATCACAGGTTACTTTCACAGCAAAGGTCAGTATCCCTTTACAGATGGGTGGACTGGGACAATGCAAACCCAGGTTTACATATTGGTAGCCCAACTGCTTAGGTCCCCTGTGCTACCCGTTCTCCCTGTTATGATAGCTCTGTTGAGGATCAATGCAACTTTTTATGTCAAAGTTCACCATGAACTTTGTTCATGGCGAATTTATGCATGAATTATTTACACAGATTACTCAAGAAAATGTATCACCCCCTGGAAAGAATATGGACAAATCCACAGGAGATCTGGTAGCTCAGTGGATAGGTGTTGGGCCATTTCAATTTTGAAATTTCACAGCTTTAACTTTAGGGATGAAAAAAATATTGACTTGAGCTTGTTATATTGCATTATGCCTAATGCGGGTTAAATAAACTCAGCCTCACCTTTCGAACCCAGTATGGCATCATGTGAGTGCTGGGATTTCTGTGGTGAAGGTTGAGGACGACCACACTCAGGATGACAGAGAAGGTGACAAGGATCATCGTGAACATGACATAGTTGACAATGATTGGAATACCAAGAGATGTCTCAGGGACCTTCTTAGCCAGCAGGAGCATGAAGACAGTGAGAGCGATGAGCACAGAAATAGAGAGCGTCATCTTCTCTCCTGGAAATGACAAGGCAAAACAACAAATAACACTTGCTTCTACTGAAACTTGGCCATCCCTGTTTTCCAAAAGTAGCCATCGACTCGCTGTTGAATCCAAGTGAAACAGTGCAAGGATGCTCCTTTGGCCTTGTCCATTTGCAGTGATCCTCACCACTCTGAGAATCATGCTCTACAAAATGCACCACATGGCCACCGTGTGGTGGACAGAGGTGTTTGAGGATTTTGTTACCATTGCAGAAGAATGAAGGGCTGAGTCTTTAGGAGCCTGGTGTTTCTTGTCTTACTGTATGCTTGTGAGACTTGAACACTAACCAGTGACCTAAGGTGCTGATTGGATGTCTTTGGTACCAGGTCTCTTTGGTGGATCCTTGGGTACCACTGGAATGACTATGTGTCAAACAAGCGGTTACGTAGGGAGATGAGGAGTATCACTTACATTGTGATGGAATGTTAGTGGCAACATTTTGGCAATGTGGTGCATTGGAGAAGGCCAAGAGAACATCCATTTTTCATTTGTCTCTGTCAGAAAAGCTGGTTACTTTCAAGAGATGGAGATGGATTATTTGTCACCAAGTCATTCTGGGAATCTCTGAAGACATCTGGTACGAAAGAATTCCGGTCATCATGAATTTCTATCTCTGGTTTGCTTGCAAGTCTCACAACCATACAGTCAAACCTTGAGCACCAGGTGTCAAAGACGTGGACGTTCGTTTTTCTGCAAAGGTATTGGTATCACCATACAGCTTTGTTCAACAATCCCATGACTTCTTTTGATATTCCTGGGCATCTTTGAACCTCATAGGCTCCTGGAGCCATGAACATTACTGCTGGTGCCTCAGCTCCAGTGATGGACAAAGTAGATTCCTCCCCAAGGTCACATACTATCATGCACATTTGTGTCTGTTCTCCTTCAAAAGTATTCCCTGGCTCTTGAACTAGCCCATACAGGGTACACTATGATAGCTGGAAATGGACCCAGACACAGACCTCATCATGTATTATGTAACATGGACCCAGACTTGGACTTGGACTCAGGTGCTCAGGAACACCAAAAGTCCCCAAATTAAAAAAAGCTCTCTGTCAGGATCCATTTCCGGATTTCATAGTGTACCTCCATATCCGACACATGCTTACATTCAACAATACATTGTCAAACCGATTCCCAATGCTGTCTTTTGGCAGTGATGACTAGTTGTGATATTAAAACACATCCTGACCTGCTCCAGGAGGCAAGTAGAAGACAAATATAGCCAACATGCTGGTGAGGATGCAGGGCATGATGATGTTGATGATGTAGAACAGAGGTTTCCTCTGTATGATGAGGTAAAAAGTGATGTCCTCATACAAGTCCTCCTTAACGTTCTTCTTTGTGGGTTTGTGACAGATGGCCCACTCTCCATTTTCTGTGGCAGGTTAAAAAAAAGAAGCAGAAGTTTGAGGGGAGGTTGGAAGAAATCAGAATGATTTTGCTATCTGTCTTAACCTCATTGAGCCACACAGTGATATAAATAAATGCTGATACTAATTCCAAAGCGTGTAAATAGTTAAACAAATCAGGAGTAATAATGTTTGTAATTTACAAAAAGTGATCAAAATGAAGAGACAAAAGATACTGTTGTGTCTTTGTACAGATGTTTATGAATTGTAGCCCAATGCGACAGGTATGCTGGATCTAGCCACCCCTTAACAATGGCTGCTAGCTGCTGTGGACTCCATCAAATATGTCCTTTATATGCATTTTATTACAAATATCAGAGATAATATGACTTGCTGTGTAGTTAATTGAGTAGACCTCTGAAGAAGTCAGTGCTTCAGAATTTCTGTTGAGTGACATATGTTAGCACTATCAGCACTAATTAGCAGGTATTAATAGCTTAGTGATGTTAGCTACACTGTAGGTGCCATGATTAATAGGACAACATGTCAGTTATAGTTTTTAATACCCACACACCCATCCCACCCATTATGAAAACCACTGCCCAGGCCAAAAAACTACATTAGTCAAAAAACTTGCACCAAGGTTACCTAGCCTGTTAGCCTTCTCCAGCTTGGCAACTTTGTAGTAGATGGCATGTTTTGGCTTAATTCAACCAGCTCCTGTCTTAAGAGTCATAGTTATTGTTATTTAATGAATTGCAGCCCAACTTAATTCATGTTTCTGAAAGTTGTTTTGAATTGTGGATCTTTGTGTTGCTGTTAGTACAGCAGTGGGTCCCAAACTACTGATGATCCCTCTCCCAAGATGGCAGATGAAAATATTGCTGGAATAGAATCCTGTCCCCTCTAGTCATTATTAATCTCTAGGGTCCAATCAGCACTTCTGTTGCTAAATGGGAGCAGCCCTTGTCTCATTACTGTCAGTAATGAACCAACAGGTTTGCCAGCACCAATAAAACACCAAGAATTTGAAGAAGAAGAAGAAGAAGAGGAGAAATTATGCTAATGCTCTTTGACAACAATAAAGTTAGAGGAAGAGAACCTGTGAATGCTGTGAGTTTTCCAACCACAGGTGCGTAAATATTCCTCCAAATGAAGTGACAAAAGCCCAGCAAAGAATTATGTGTATTGAGAGTTATATACTAGTTTTGCAAGTTAAGACCAAAATAGTTTATTCATGTGGTGTAACAGGGAAACAGGACATACATGCTAACATGCTAAGCTAGTGGAGCTGTTGAATCAGAGTGCACATGCTAACATGCTAAGCTAGTGGAGCTGTTGAATCAGAGTGCACATGCTAACATGCTAAGCTAGTGGAGCTGTTGAATCAGAGTGCACATGCTAACATGCTAAGCTAGTGGAGCTGTTGAATCAGAGTGCACATGCTAACATGCTACTAGAGTTGACCGGGTAGTGAGAATGTTAACATGCTAAGCTACTGTGGTACTGAGCACAGACAAAGTATCCCAGTGCACATTTGTGAGTGAACTTGAATGTCAGACTTGGCAGAAACCTCTTTGTGTTGTTAGTACTTTCATTGTGTTGTGGTTTGTTGGCCATGTGTCTGTTTTTTGAGTGCGTTGTGAGACACATCAAATTATATTGGTTGCACTGTTGTAGGTTGTATGTTTGTGTTCCGTGATTTTTTTTTTTTTTTTTTTTTTTTGTGAAAGCATTTTCGCAATTTGACCTTTTTCAGTGCAGCTACCTGTTGTTGAAATGATGCACGTTTTCCTTCACTGTTTGTAGTTTTTTCCCCATTTGTTTGTGTGTACTTATACTGAGTGCCTACATAGTGTGGTTAAGTTTTTTTTTTTTTTTTTTTTAACTAGAGTGAATATCTTCTAATTTATATTCCAAATGGTTAAAGCCATCACCAAGCCAATTGAATGCTGGTACAAATTACTGGCGGATGATGCTCAGCCCATGAGGTCTTGCTTATATGATGTTGAACATAGTTTAACCTTTTTAGTTCCCACCTCCATGGTGCAGGAGGCACTGAAATGGGGTGTTGTCTTGTAGGTGACCTTGACTGACTTTTTCTGGGTCAAATTTGGGCCAACATGTAAAAATAGGCTGTTGCCGTGTGATTACTCAACACCAAACCATAGCAGACCCAAGCTATGTAGGTTATGAATGTAGGTTATGAATTAATCTCTGATTTAATTTCATTTATTTTAGTTTTTAATTTTTCAAATTTTTTTTTAGTTTTTAATTATTAATTTTAATTTATACTTTATTTAATTTATATAGCGCTAAGTCACAACAAAACTGCCTCGAGGCGCTTCACACAGGTAAGGTCAAGCCTGACCAACCACTAGAGCAAGCACACAGGTGACAGGGGTACAAGGAAATCTCCCTCTGATGATATTGAGGAAGAAACCTCAAGCAGACGAGACTGAAAGGGGTGGCCCACTGTTTAGGCCAGTCTACCAAAAATGTTTACAAAATCTAATCTATTTATTTCAGATGGCGCTGACCTTGACCTTCTTTTTCTGCAAGAAATTGGGTAGGATTATAAACATCAGTGAAGAATATCCTATTTACGTGAAATTTGAAGAAAAGCTGAGAAGAAATTTGAAGAAAAAGCCGGCGAAGCACGGCTTTTTGGAGGTGGGGGTGGGGGAGGGAGTCATTAGAACGACTTTGATAAGAGTAACTGCCATTACATACAATCAGCTTTACAGTGGATGTGCATGGAAGTGTGCGAGTTCAGTGTGTGCAGGCACCAACCAGTGAACGCGTTCTCGTCTATTACAATCTCATGGATCTCATTTCCGTTGTCATCTAGGAAGTACTGCAGGTCCACCTCGGATGCGTCGTAGGTGTACGAGCGGAAAACCATGCTGCAGTTCTGCCAGTCAAACGGGAAGTACGCCACCTAGAAGAAATGGCCGGGGAAAATGAAATGATTGACGATTCTCCCGCTCGCCAGTTTGATACACTTATTTATAGCCTGTACCTCAATAGAACAGCTGCTGCGGTAGATGGCCGGCGGAAGCCAGTTGACCCTCCCGTCGCTGTAAACTAAGACGTTGACATACAGAGCTACGTCAAAGTTGCCGTCATTACTACAGAAGTAGAAATTGTAAAAGAAAGAAAAGGTGGTATTTCAGAAATGCGACTCTCATTATTTGCAGGAAACCTAAAAATATAGATGTCAAAAACAAGTTGATCAATTTGCATCTATAATGAATCCTGTTGAGTTCCGTGATAGTTGTACTTTGAGGAAACAGGATTCCAGCACATTTTGAAAAGTATCCTTCAATAGGATGCTCACTTGTTGATGAGGTAGATGTCTGGACGCCACACTTTGTTTGGAGGAATCCTCAAGACGTGAATGTTATCGTATTCCTTTGGGTTCCATGTCAGTCGGTAGTCTGTCCATGCCTAGGAAAGAAGGAAGAGGCATATCAGAAAAATATAACATGTAATTGTTACTTTTCCATTTCTTTAGCTTTTGCAAAGAAATTTAAATCAGTTCTCTTCACATACTATCACAAACATTCCCATTATCTGCCATTTTAACACAAGCAAAGGTGGGCTTAGTGAAAGAAGGAGAGAGGCAGAAAGAAAGAGATAATGCAAGAAGTACAGTATTGTTTGGAATGTAAGAAAAAGCAGGGCTGTTTTATAATCAGTCTATAGATTTTTTTCATGTCACCTGTCCAATACATCCACAAGTGTAGGTGGTGACAAATATTCATGAAACAGCTGTTTCTTCCATAACTGAAGCAACCTGTGTCTCTAACTACATAAGTTGATGGAGAGATACAACAATTGTAGAGACAAGTACATGGCTTAAATTGGGCACATTAACCTGCAACTAAGAGAAGCTAAAATACAGGCTTTAAGCTCATAGTAATAAATCCTGCAAAGCCATCAAACAACTCTCAAGTAGTCAAGAAATGCAGTGTGACTTTCTATGGTAAGCTCCCCCCTAAAACAGTCTTAAAAATGCTAACAGCAGAAGTGATAGTGTCAGTACATGGTTGAAAACACAAATGGGAGGCTGCCCATAAAATTGCTATCATTATTGAAATGATAGGATTTCCTTGAAATACATCTTTCAAAAAGGGGGTATCGTATAATCAGGACCATCTTATTTTCAGAGCAAAACTGTAATTTCTGGGTATAAAATGTCCATTTGTGAGTCGAAAGAGGCAGAGTTGAAGAAGCACTGTACAACAAGATCATACCAGATTCATGTACACGTTGGTTGTCATCTCACCATTCTTCTCATTCTACAGCAGGGCAAAAACAGAAGGGGGACAAATATTAATGCATGACACATCTACTCCTTTCAATCCTGCTTTCTCAACACTAATTGGTGCCAACCAACTGCCAGTCAACATGTGGCCAACAGAAATCCCAAAAACCTGATTGAGAAGCACTCAAACATTTCCACCCAGTGATAGCTGCTTGTGCGTGTGTGTTTACCAAGCTGACAAGCTGAGATAGAGTCATCCCCACTCGGACCATCACCCTCTCTTCCCAGTAACGAGCTGGTCGCACCTTCAAGTTGTAGTTATAGAAGAGCGTCTGATGGAGCCGCCGTTCAGTTTCCGAAGCTCCTGGATGAAACAGTGGATGGGTTATCAAACGGTGCTTATGCTTTCCATGCAGCAAATCATGTCTGTAGAGGTGATGTGTCTGATGGACATCCTTCAAATCCGGTCCTTCACCTTCCTTCCCATTCAGCCCCGTTTCCTTCAAGAGTCCCATACTCCACCCAGCAATTCCACCAATGCTGTTCATTGCTGCATCCACCACTCCACATGACCATCCTGGGATCTGGACAGCAAACATCTGGTCCAGCCCCACTTCTCACAAGTAGCCTTCTATCTGCCACAGCCACGTCAAATGTGTGCATCCCCTTGGCCTTTTCCAGTGGTCCTCAGCACTGTCACGTGATACTTCTCATTCCATGTTCTTCAAATTGCAAGTGTACTTGTGCTCAACTGTCCACACATAAGCTTGATGGATTACAAATGAGGTGCGGTCAGATATTGAGCCTGACCACACCTCATCACCGCATCCATCCATACGCTCCTCTTGGGTCTTTCATTTACAGACAGCAAATCAAGCTACGATGTGGATAAGGTACCTTAACTTTATGTTTAGGATCTTTACTATCCTTATTTATCTAGCTAGCTATCAAATGGTTTGCTATACTGTTTTGTCAGTACTGTCTTAGCCTTTCCTTTGCAGTCCCATACTGTTCTTCTATCCTATTCTTCTATCTCTATGGTGTCCTAGCCTATGCAGTCCTACGCTATAGTATTATACGTGATGCTGTTCTACTTTGTGCTATGCGAGCCTATGGTATGGTAGTCTATGCTGTCCTATCTATCCCATTTGTTTTTTGGATTGCTGAGGCTAAACTGGATGTAGACGTAAAATGTAGGGTAAAATTCATTCCTGCAACAAATTGAAATGACATCATGCATTTCCACAAACAGTTTCAGGAGCAACAATTAATTGACTAAGTTTCACTGAAGGGCCAAAAGATGTAGTGACAGTGAAGGCCAAGCAGGACATATACAGGAACCAGTCAGCAGGACAGGTGCTGTTGGTGTTAGCCGGGAAGCAAAGGTGACTGTACTAATGTAATTGATATGCAGCAGGGGAATGAGACCAAAGGGACGCCTGTGGTGCCAGCATCCATCAGGGACAAAAATAGGCTCTGATTATCAAACAATCAAGTGCTAATATGACTCATTAAATGTTCCACTGAACAATAGTCTTTGATCATTTGGCTTTGAATCAAAATATTTAGTAATTCTGCTCACTGTTTCTCAAATTCTTCCTCAAGGAAAGATATACAGAAATGGTGAAGCCGTTTTGTTCGATATTGGGGAGGTCACAAATAGTGCACTCAGTGTGTTGTTTTTTTTTTTTTTTTTTTTTTTTTTTTTTGCTGTGTCGCCCATTTGTGTGGTCAAAAGGTCATAAATCTGTTAGCAATTAGCTGAGACTTGCTAATTGGTCTGCACAAATTGGCTGATGTATATTTACACCCGCACACTCAAGTCCATGTGGAGGTATTCTGGATTTGATGATCCTGATGATCCAATTTGGACCAAACATAATGGAACTATGTTTGCTATTAAAAATGAATATGAAATCACATGTCACCCTTCTGATGGTCATATGAACTCTGACCTTGAAAGCGCAAACTAATTTAGAATAGCTTTACTATAAGGTTACTATTAAAAAATAACATGAGATCATATCACTTTTCTGTTGGGCATATGTATGGCCTTGGGTGACTTTGAAAGGTCTAACTAAAGGTCATAAGAGTTCAACAGCTTGGAGCCAATATTGATTAAACATGGTAGAAGGGTTTTGCGTTAGTCAGTGATAAAGAGGTTAAAGTTTGAGCAGAACTGACCAAATATTAAGACAGCATATAACTGTTTACACCTTCAGTTCCATCTTAAGGTGTTCCTCCAGTGTGCAGGAAATAGCTCGCCTGGTCAGGTTGTTCAATGTCTTTGGAAATCAAACATTTTTTTTTTCCCCTTTTAACTTAATTTCTCCTTCCTCTTTCAGGAGAACCTGTATTTAGTCATTTATGCAAGTTAAAAGACACAAGAGCTATACTGTATCTACCTGTTATTTTTGTGTCATGTCAAAATACCCTGCAGCTAATATTAGGGCTAAGCTTGCCCTAAACTAGCCCTACTATCTTAATGTAAATTCACAGGAAAGAATTCTGCATATGGCTTATGAATATATATTGTAAAATTTTGTCAACCCAAAAATCTCCTCACCAATGAAAGCGATGCAAAGGCAGCTCCATATGATGGCAACACACATTGTCATCTTCTTGTATCCACTCATAATCGCAACATCTTCTTGATCTTTTCTTTCCGTCAACCTTCTCAATCGCCAGTTACTTCTCACCTGGAACTGAAATTGTTCCCAAAAGCTCACCAACTCGATACAAAGGCAAGGCTAATATAACGTGCACCTTTGGCAGCACCAACTGTACAGCTAAGGGTTGTAGTGATTCCTCTCTCTCGCTCGCTCTCTCCTTTGTGGCCATGGCTCCATGGGTGAAACCACAGCCTGATTGGGTGCGTGTGCTGGGAGTGACAAGAGGGTGGAATGTTTTTGTAGTGGGATGCCCTCGGGACAGACACCTGTTGGTGCTTGCGAGTCTGAGGTTAAGAGGGTCTAGATAGAGGGTATGAGCAACAGGAAATACTGGGCTGGTATGGGTTACAGGTTATGACAATGGGGATATTTTTGGAGGGACTGAATGCCTCCTGTGCCTTTTTTGTTTGTTTGAAATTCTCGTTTTTTTGTCTGGTCTCTCATCCCATTCACTCAGTCCACCAGTTCCACTCTTCATTGGTTAATCTGTGATTTCAAAGCCTTTATATGGTGTTCACCAAGGCCACTACTGGTTGGGATCAACTCTTTTTGGAGTTAATCGTGGCCCTTCAAGCAACTGCAGGGTTTGTCACTTTGCTTTATTTTTCAGCTGATAAGGTTGTTGCTTGAGAAAATTGTAATTCTACAGATATGAAATTAACTAATCAATTAATTAATGGTAATCTAGTGCATGACCACAGTTTGCAGTCATTGTAATTCCATTACCATGGAATTGCTCAGTAGGGGGAAGGGGCCATGTTTTGACTTGGTATCCTGCATGCCAGAAACCTCAAGCATCAGATAATAAATACAGAAGAGCCCAGAATGAATGTTTGGTGAGAACATCTCAATGCTACAGCTGCAACGGGCAGATGGCACTGCGTGCCTTTCAAACGTTCAAGGTATTGTCAACGCTGTTGCCACAGTGGGCTACTGAAAATGATCGCACACATTCCGCCTTAAATACCACAGCTGATGGGGCTCAGGCTTGCACGTATACTGGTGCATGGCTGTATTTAAAAGCATACAAATATCAGGGAAGCCCATGCAGCGCTGTCCATTAAGTGACACTGTATGTGCCAGGTTATTAATAGCAGGGCCGGCGAGTGCCAACAGTAAGGGTCACAGTTCTCACGGCAGCAGTGGTACCTTTAATACCCCCTCTTCAGATCTTTATTAACAAAAATGTAAAATGAAAGTGCAACAGGATTAACATGGCAGGTGTACATTTGTGTCACGAGTACATGTGACAAATCCCGAATTGACATGAGGTCAGACGGAGGCGAAAGAGCGCGCCACAGTGCCACAGGTTGGTAAAATGGAAATTCCTCACCCTGTTGGTGCAGCTGGTGAATGGACTTGTCATGCTTTTCCGCACTGCAGCATAATAAGTATAGCCACATGTGCAAATATGCATGCAAACACCCAAGTTCCGAAAATACAAAGAGGATTAGTAAAACACGCGGCACATTCTAACGGGGAAAACATACGGCGAAACCTGATTATAGCATCTGGTTTGTCTTGGTGTTTATGTGTTAACACAACATACAACTATCCAGCAGTTAATCCAAACTCTACAGAGTTGAGGTCCGGTTGCAGTGTGTGCACCAAAAATATGGACATACTCCCACCTAGTATCCTAAATATTCATCGTTGGAAGTTATTGCAAGAATCAAGGCAAGGAGCTTGCATCGCCTCGTGCATTTTTCAGCGCAGCGGGAAGACTGAAGAAAAAAAAAAGGATGAATCAGTGGTTGCTTCCAAGTACACTGTCTACTGGTTGCTAGCGCAGGCTAACGAGTTAGGAAAAAAGTGATTTCTCTGAAATAGAGGATCATATATATTTCTTAACACAAAAAAAGGTAAGGCAGCATGAATCCCCATTTTCAAAGAAGCAAAAAATGAGTGGATATAAAATCGTGAGTGACCAGCAATGGCATAATGCAAGCTACAACTTCACCACTAGATAATACTAAACTCCACACACTACAGCTTTAAAGCAAAAATTATTTTTTATCTATTTATTTATTTTTGTACTTCAAGGTGGCAATCGTTTAATTTCTTTGGAAATCTTGCAGGAATTCTTGAGGCTACATAATTCAACAAACCTCAGAAACACCTACATTCAAATCTCTCAAACTTAAATGTATGTGAGACCTCCACAAGATCTTCATGGATCATAATCACACTTGCTATTGTTGATTATACCTTGCTAGAACCAGTAGAAATTTGAGGTTGGTAAGTATTGTTCGTTAGGGGAATTTTTGTGCAAAATCTGTTCAGGAATAAATGCAAATGAACCAGTTTGAATGACAGTATTGAGTAAAAGGTCCACTGTTGTTGAACAAAAAAGTATATAATTTCATATCTTATAAAATGTATGCATGGCACATTTATTGGTACCTTTTGATTAATTCATCGTAAATCACTTATTTACAACCAATTTTCTACATTAACAAACAGGATTTTAAAGTGGACAATTCCAAGTCACTGAATATGTCTTAACTTTTAAAGTTTTTTTTTTTTGAATGACCACACAAGAATGAGACAAGTGAGGGAAGCCATCAGGACACCCAAGACAATGCTGAAGATGTTCCAGTCAGGTCCATATGTATCACAATATAATTGAAATAATGAAGATGTAGTGTAGAGTTTTTGCTTTAATTCAAGGTGTTTAACAAAAACTCTTCCATGAACCATTTAGAAATTACAGCTATTTTATACACAGTCCCCAATTTTCAGAGGTCATAAGTAACTGGGCAGTCCAAATATGGAGGTTATTTTGAATACAATTTCTCAGTTTTACAGTCAGTTTTCTTTAGATAAGTCAGGTGATTGATACGTGAACATTTCCAAGTCACTGACAGAGTAAAGACCAACTTTTTGGAGGTGGCGAAACCACACTAAGACAAAGACCAGACTCAAGTACTATAACAGTAATGGTTATCTTTGAGAGATGGGGATGGACCAATTGTCTGTCTGAGTGACTATCATCCAGGAGCCAACACAGCTTTATGGTCTGGTGAATGTGGCGACACGTGATACCAGAGCATGCGCCCACATCTGACCTTTCTTTAGAAAGATCCAACCATGTGCCATGAATGTCCAACAGGTTTTCATTGGCATCACAAACTGTGTCATGTGCTTTATTCAAGCCAGCTGGTGGAATCTTTAGTTGCAAAGAAAACACTGTGTATATGTAGTGCTAAACCTGAAACTCAGTGTGTATATAACTGTCTTAATGGTCGTGGACAACTTGTACAATAACGTCTTTTCCTCAAGGCACCGACCAAATTGTGATGATGTGCACAAGCTGCTGGCATCAGCATAGCCAGTGCCAACAGTGTATATTCGATTAGGCCTGGAAAATTAGTAAAGATTTATTTTAAGATTTCATGTTATTCATATGAAAATGCTTTCAGAACACATTATGAGGTATTTTGGGGGGGTTTTGTCAGTAGCACTGCCAAACGTGATCATACTTCATTCACATAACTACTACTGTTGAACTTACTGTATGTAATGATTCTAGAAGGTATATATTATACCCAGTGGACAGGTCTTCTCGAGAACATTTCATTTCCCATAACATTTGCAAAATCAGTCATTTGACAGCTCAGTTTCTCCCTTGTTTAATATGGTTCATTAGGAAGGCGACAGTCTAAGCAAAATGATCTTCCTTGGCTACTTCAGGGGGCTCTGAAGGGGTCGGTGGGTGTCAGGTTGTAGCTAGCAGTGACGAAGATAGCCAAGGTGCCCAAGGTGGTGATGATGACAAATATGATGAGGAACATGCGGTCCACCACCATGGCCACGTACTGCCAGTCCTCCTTCAACTGGATGGGAAAATTGACAAAAACAATCGGTGAACAAAAGCATCCATGCCTCACATGTTTGACACAAAGTTGTGCAAATGAATTCTTTGTGATTTAGTGCTACTACAATATATGTTTCAATGTGGCCTTGATATTTGATCAATTCTGTCCAAAATTGAACCAGATTATCCTTAATTATCACACAACCCTTCCACCATTATTTAATATTGCCTCAAAGCTGAGCTAAATGATTTTTACCTTAAGTTTGAGCTTTCAAGATCACGCAATGTTAAATATTATAGAAAGGTGATGTGTTACAATGAACCGATACAAATTTAAAAAATCTATTTTAAAGTAATAGATATTATTAGATTGACCCTAAATCATCAATTTAACATCATCATACTGGTAAAGAATGGAGAAAGTTATGTTATGCTCACTACTACTGGCTTCCTCTGTGCTATACTCTCTGCTACTGTATGTGGTGCTGCCCCTGGAGTTGAACAGATTGCGAGTAGCACTAGGGACAATTTGCTACACAATAATAGCAAATAGGTAAAGGAGATCTTTAGTTTTTCATGTAAGGTAAGTACTTTTGGCTTTATTAATTTATTAAACAAACAATTGCATTGAATTGTATCATATCTCACCAAATCATTCCATAACAAGAGCAATCAGAGAATTCTGACATCCACCAATCCGAATCACCTTCAAAATTCAGTGCAGTCTTCCATGCCCGAATATCTATCTGTGGTATAAATTTGGTAAGAATCCATGAAGTAGTTTGGAAGTAATCCTTCAAAGCCTATATAAAGTGAAATCTTGATCCAGAATCCCGATCCAGAGTACCTCCAAAATTTAATGGTCTTCCATGGCCTAATATGTATGTGTTCGTGGTGAAAATTTGATGAGAATCTGTGACGTAGTTTTGACGTAATCCTTCAAAGCCTCCAGAATTTAATGGAGTCTTCCATGGCCTAATGTGTATCTATATTGAAAATGTTGTCAAAATCCATGCAGTAGTTTTGACGTAATCCTGCTAACAGTAATCCCTTACAGCCGATATAAAGTGAAACTTGATCCAGAATCCAGATCTGGATCACCTCCAAAATTCAGTGGAATCTTACTTGGTCTAACACCTATCTGTGGAAAAAATTTCATCAAAATCCATGCAGTAGTTTTGACGTAATCTTGCTAAAAGACAGAGACAGACAGGCAAGGCACTTTGTCTTTGGTTGACCCTCAATCATTCTGTCAAGTTTGGTTCAGAATAGATCAAAAGTCTTGGAGGTATTTCGTTCACACATGGATGGACACACAGCACTGCCCATCGCAGGTGTAAGAACTTACAGCTTCATAGTCCTTCTCTGCCTGCAGGGCCTCAGCGATATACGTGATGGCCTCGATTGCTGATTTGAGCTCTTCGGGTAGTGTAAGGTAGCTACTAGGGCCGTCTATAAACTTTCTCAGGTCTTTGCACATGCCTTCTGGATGGAACCTGCACACACGGGTGTAAAATGGGATTGTGATTATTATTCATATGAATGACATAGAAGGCATTCCGATATGACGCATCAATCACAGATTAGTTTCCAGAGCAATAAAGGCATTGATGCATATAAAACGTTAACACCCACACTGGAAAAAAATGCACATGAACGGGGTGACGTGCCAGCAGATGTCGTTCCAGAATAATTAAAGGCTGTAAAATAAGTGTTTATGAGCCAGAGAGGAATAAAATGAAGGTCAGAGGAAGTCCCCGGGCTCCCTCCGTCAGTGTGGGACTCACCTCCGCACATATGTTGCTGACTGGACTGCTCTGGCTGAGAAACCCTCCAGACATGTCTGCGGGTGCAAGCGCATTACCGTATTTACTTGTTGTCATCGGTGCCAAACTGTCATCTGTTACGAGGTGCCAGCAGTTGCCAGAGGATGCCAAGCGAAGGTTGCAGTGGGTGCGTCTTCACGGTTGCGCCGTCAATCACAGTGTTTCAACATAACATGGATAACAGCAGGCCATTATTGTCACCCTTTATTAAAATCTTTACAAATACATAAAGTCACATCAGACAGTCCCTCATGAATAAGGTTGAGTAATTTTGGGCACTATTGTGTAGAAGCCAGGACGTTCTCAGCCATTGGAGGTCATGTGACATCTGCTTAACAATATAGAGTTCCTCAGCAGTATGTACGATTAGTCACAATATTTATATCTGTAAATGCATTCTACCTACTTATTATGACAAATGGAGATACCGTATCTCCAAAGTAAATTGTGCCTAGTCACAAGTCTTCCCCAGAGGACTCAGGTCTGACAGTGTGCCACAAGGTGGATCCACCCTGGGTCCTGATTTGTATCCACACCTCCCAAAAGTAGCAATCTCATATGCCTCATATGTTTCGTTCTACTGAACAACTTTGCTTACTTTTTGTAAAAAAAAAATTGTATCCATGATATGAGGAAGCTAATTCCGGTACAACATAAGCCATTGTGTTTGCGGGGACATCGTTAGTGATGAGAAGAAGTGAGTCTCGTAGAGGCCTTGAGGTCCATTGGGGCGGTGCTTATGCTTATCCCCAGACAGTGTAGCATAAATCAGCTGAGCCTACGGCTCCCCCTGGATAAAACTCCAGTCCCTTGCAGGTTAGTTCCCTAGCCAAGGCAGGTATCAGTTTACAGCTGGGTGGACTGGGTTAGTACAGATTAAGTGTCCTGTGCAAGGACTATTAAAACGGGTAGTCTGAGGTACACACCTGGAATTGAACTCTGATCTAGTAGTAGTTAAAGTGTAGGTGACATGATATGTAATGTTTTTTTTTTTTTTTAGTATTTAAGACTAAAATTAAACAGTTTGAAATTTATCCTTTCCTGGTGCGCAGTTACTGAAGAGATAAATATTCGGATTTTGAACTGCGAGCCACTAAAAACCAGGAACTTCCTGGTGAGTCTCAGCATTGGGGAAGAAAGACGAAGTGATATCAGCACTGGATCCATTATCTTAATAGTCCCGTTAATTTATGGATTTTTCCAGGCTACTGACAGCCCCGTTTCCACCGAGTGGTTTGGGATGGAGCTGCACGGTGTTTTCGGTGTCAGAACGGTTAATTCTTGCTGGCAGAATCCTTTTGATTGGCAGGTGGAACACATATTGACGAGCGAGCATGCACAGCTTCTCTGTGCGTCTGCAACTTCTCCACTCGACACAGAGGCAAAACTGAGTATTTACACATTTTATTTCATTTTATTGTTTTGTGGATCATGGGATAATTTTGTCGCATGCAGACTGAGATGTTATGAGCAGATGAAGGACTGGGAGTCTTTTAACTTGCAGTGCAAAACGGCCCGCTGTGGAACAAGAGAATCCATTCACAGCAGAACCTCGATCCATCAGCCACAGACGCAATTAAGGGATTACACCTGTAGCTGACCGTGCCACTCCTGGATCAGTACAGCAGGGACTCAACCCATCATGGACTTTTCTTTAGCCAGGACAACGAATTAAATTATTTTCAGACGTTTTCATCAGACTAAATATGATCTCACTGAAACGGACAGGTAAGACTATATTATTTACTCCTTGTGTGAATGGTTTTAATATTTAATAATAACGTGTTACGCTACTAATGTATAGTACACTAACTGTATTCAAGAAGGAAACGATATTTATTTTTTAAAAAGCTGATATTTTCAGTCCCCCGTGTCATTTTTCAGATGTGAAATGTATGTACCTGCTTCTCAGAAAAAAATTGAAATAAAAAATCCACACTTCCTCATCACTTTTTTCTGATGTCACAGATAGTAAAACTATTTTTTAATCAGTTGATTACAACCAAAGAGCTGCAAAAAACAAAACAAAAAATAGTTTATCATCTCCACCTGTATGCTGAAATCGCCTGCATTATTTATTTATTTATTTATTTTTATTTTTTGTAATCACCATTCTTATCATCGACTTTTATTGTTCAGGATTTTTTAAAATATCAACATTTCATCATTTGTAGTTATTATTTGTGCACATTTTTTGGTGTCACCTACACTTTAAACTCCTATACCATATTGTACCTGGACCTGGCAGAGGAGCCATGTGCATTGGTAAGTTAATAATGTAAGTACTGGGGAAGTGCCAAACAGTTTCTTTACTGAAAAAGCCATCAAGCTGAGTTGCAGGTCAAATAAGAGCACAACAGAGGGCAGTGTAGCACCATTCCTAATAGTGACAGTGCAGAGGATAATTTGGCAGGCGCAGTACAATAGAGACCTGCTTGGTATTCAGTGCAAGACTATCTGAGCTTTCCAATGCAGAGTTGCTATTGCTGTTTCTTCTGCGACTTTAGCGGGTGAAGAGCCGTGACCTAAGAAAGGTAGAGCTACATCAGATAAAGACAAATATGATGGAGAGAGAAAGTCTTGGGATCTTTAACCCTCTTACTTGATTCTACCCCATTACCTGCCCAAAGCACCACTTCATCAGCAAGAAGTAAATGACTGTTCAGGAGAATAATTTAACTAAAATTGGCACCAATGACACAGAGAGATACATCATTTTAAAGTCTTGAATGTTTTGCGTGCCATTTTTCTTTTCGTAGATTGGGTGATTGATTCTTGTGTAGACTTTCAGTATCTTCACATCTGTTTACCAAATTTACAGATGCAAGGTCATCAATTACGAAATGACTGGGATTAAACTGGGGGGAAAATGTGGCCAACTGGGCGATGTCTACTATTGTTCTCTTCAGGGGCAGTGTTCTTTAAATATTTTGATGAGAAAATCTTCTGTTAGTATTTCATTGGAGCCATTTGGGCTGTTTGGCACCCAAGGCAGTTCTTAAGCCCCGGTCACACGGCACTAATGAAGGACACCAAAGCCAAAACAAAACAAGAAATATGAACTTCCGCTGACTTTCAGAGACATCGTTTAACCATCGTCCAACTTCGTTCCTGTAGCTGGTGCTTCGTCAGAATTTTCAAACTGTTGAAAAATGTTAACGAATCCTGACGACCTCAATTCGCCCCTATTCCGTTTTGCTTTTAGTGTTGACGGTTCTTCATCGTTTGCGTAGTTCCCGTACCGTCAGCGTTCCGTTTGGATGTTGTCCAACTTCGTCCAAACTCCCAAGTCCAACGTCTTGCACGAACATTGGCGATATCTGAACGGATCAATAACTAAAGCTCAGATGAGCTGAACGTGACTCGTCCATGTGTGGGATGAAAAGCAACAATAGCGGCAAGAATGCTTTATCAACTACTTTAACTATTTACGCACGTTCCAGCCGTCTGTAGCTGAGACGTGTGTGTGTGCGCACGTTGGAGTTGTAAAGACAAACCTGTTGTCAAGAGAACTAGATCTCACATGTGCAGGTGCTGTGGAGAGCACAGGCTGGCGCTCAGTCTGATACCCGCTGCAGGAGGCTAGCAGGAGTCGCTGTGCAATAGCAGTCATGGGCCTCACTCCCCAGACAGCCAAAGGATACTCTGGCCACTCAGGCCAGAGCCCAGGTTTTGGCCGACTGGTCAGAGTGTCTGCCTCCCATACCTGAGTATCCTGAGTGGGAGGAGTCAAAATCACAATGCAGAGTAAGCTGTTAAACGTGCAAAAAGTTCCCTCACCAGAAAATCTATCCCTCACCATCTAGCTACATTTGTGCATGTGGGCCAAAAACCTGTTCAAGGTCACATGCAGGAGCAGATAAACAGCTTTCATTTCAGTGCTAACCTGGACTCACCTGTTGGGCCTAGGGAATAGAATGGAGGAGTCAGGCTTTCGGATGAAGTATTCATCAGCGACTTTGCTTATTGCAACCATCTTTTTCTGGCGGCGTTGTTGTGTTTCTAGAAACATTGGGGTCTCCACTTTTGGCCGCTGCATCAACAGGTATGGCGGCAGTATGTGGATGAATATCTAGAGAGGAAAGGGTTGTGAAAAGTAGACATTACCTTAATCATCATCATTCCTCAGTCACACTGAGAAAGGCTATGCCAGGGTACTCGAAAGAAGACCTGGCAGAGCAATCCTCAAACCTTGAATTTGGGTGGATTTATATGGCATTTGTCAAAGCTGTTTACCAAATAGAATTTTCCATATGGTAAAATCTTTAGGTAGACACAAAAAGAATGAGATCACAGATATAAATGGAGCAAATGGTTTTCCTTTCTGATGTCTTGGCTTCATGGAGATAAGGAGCTGTGCCAACCGGCAGTAGGTTCTAGTATAAAACAACTCGAATACCTTGGCAAGTTTTCCACAGCAGCAAGTTTTCTTGTATGTGTCTCGTGAGATCTTTAGTCTTTGCTTAACTATTTGCACGCTATTACCTTTTAGTATTGACTACTCTCTTACTTGTGTCCTTGAGCTCTGTTTCCTGGATTGTCCACCTGCCTAACCCCCCACTGTTGCCTGTTTGCACTGAATCCCTGTGTACTGACCTCAGGTCTGCCTATCTCTGGTTTGAATAGAAGACAATCTTCTTTCATAAACCTGTCTGTATTTCTGCATTGACGTCTCCCGTCATTCTTCAAATGTGACACTTTCCACATATTTGCCTATTAAGGCTGAAGAATGACTCAAATGTCTAATTAAGCATTGATGCAACCCTTGAACAGTTGCTGCTGAATGATGTGGGAGGGGAAACCAAATGAGTAATGCTGTCAAAGTCTCATCTCAAGGAGTCCTTGAACATGGCACATAAATGTTGGATCCGCTCTGTGGACTACTCGGGGTGTATCTGGGCAACTGCCAACTGTCACTGGTGACACTCTGGAGTTGAGAAATATAAATCACAAAAGAACAAGTATCCTCAGTCAACGTTTCCTAGGTAGCAGTTAAAAGCAGTGTTGGATAACATCTGGTGAAACCCTGTGAGATATGGCTAGGGGGTAAGTTATAGTTGCATTGAATACAAGAAACTGCATATAAAGCCACAACAGTAAGATTGTAATAGACTGAGAATAAATCTCTAATTAAAATCTTGTCGCTGTGCAGAATTTATTAACATAGTTTTCAACCAAAGATGCATGAATTTGAGATGGAATGGTAAAATCTTGTATACTACCTGAGTATTATTTGCACCGTGGAGATGTTTTCACCCATGTTGATTGGTTATTTAATTTGTGTCACCAAGTTTACTTATTATTTGTTGTATTAAGCATTATCTATCTATGAGTGTAACTGAATGGGGAACATCTTGATTGTGTTTTGGAGTTGCCTAAAAAGGTCAGCGCAAAGGGTCTCTACCTCCCCTAGTATTGGTGTTGAAGGTATGATTGCAGTTTGTCAGAGGCATGTACAACCCCTGGCAAAAATTATGGAATCACCGGCCTCGGAGGATGTTCATTCAGTTGTTTAATTTTGTAGAAAAAAAGCAGATCACAGACATGACACAAAACTAAAGTCATTTCAAATGGCAACTTTCTGGCTTTAAGAAACACTATAAGAAATCAGGAAAACAAATTGTGGCAGTCAGTAATGGTTACTTCTTTAGACCAAGCAGAGGGAAAAAATATGGAATCACTCAATTCTGAGGAATAAATTATGGAATCATGAAAAACAAAAGAACGCTCCAACACATCACCAGTATTTTGTTGCACCACCTCTGGCTTTTATAACAGCTTGCAGTCTCTGAGGCATGGACTTAATGAGTGACAAACAGTACTCTTCATCAATCTGGCTCCAACTTTCTCTGATTGCTGTTGCCAGATCAGCTTTGCAGGTTGGAGCCTTGTCATGGACAATTTTCTTCAACTTCCACCAAAGATTTTCAATTGGATTAAGATCCGGACTATTTGCAGGCCATGACATTGACCCTATGTGTCTTTTTGCAAGGAATGTTTTCACAGTTTTTGCTCTATGGCAAGATGCATTATCATCTTGAAAAATGATTTCATCATCCCCAAACATCCTTTCAATTGATGGGATAAGAAAAGTGTCCAAAATATCAACGTAAACTTGTGCATTTATTGATGATGATGATGTAACCTTGTTTTTTTTTCTGTTTAGGTGTTAATGATGGCTTTCGTTTAGCTTTTCTGTATGTAAATCCCATTTCCTTTAGGCGGTTTCTTACAGTTTGGTCACAGACGTTGACTCCAGTTTCCTCCCATTCGTTCCTCATTTGTTTTGTTGTGCATTTTCAATTTTTGAGACATATTGCTTTAAGTTTTCTGTGTTAACGCTTTGATGCCTTCCTTGGCCTACCAGTATGTTTGCCTTTAACAACCTTCCCATGTTGTTTGTATTTGGTCCAGAGTTTAGACACAGCCGACTGTGAACAACCAACATCCTTTACCCTCTTTTAAGAGTTTGATAATCCTCTCCTTTGTTTCAATTGACATCTCTCGTGTTGGAGCCATGATTCATGTCAGTCCACCAGCTCTCCAAGGTGTGATCACTCCTTTTTAGATGCAGACTAACGAGCAGATCTGATTTGATGCAGGTGTTAGTTTTGGGGATGAAAATTTACAGGGTGATTCCATAATTTATTCCTCAGAATTGAGTGAGTCCATATTTTTTTTCCCTCTGCTTGGTCTAAAAAAGTAACCGTTACTGACTGCCACAATTATTTTTCTTGATTTCTTATAGTGTTTCTTAAAGCCAGAAAGTTGCCATTTGAAATGACTTTAGTTTTGTGTCATGTCTGTGATCTGCTTTTTTCTACAAAATTAAACTGAATGAACATCCCCCGAGGCCGGTGATTCCATAATTATTGCCAGGGGTTGTATTCTGAGCACCATTCTAACTTTATAATTCAATTTATTTATAATCTTAATAATTTACAACAATTTAACTGGTAATTAAATAATTATAGGAGACACTACCCTTGGTTGTTGGCAATATTTATTAGAGGTGAGGCATCATTGACATACACCCCCAAATTGTTCTTTGAAGCTTGACCAAGCTGGCACAAAGGAGTAAAAAGGCAAAAATTACAAAAAAGGGGAGGCTTGATCTGGAAAGTGAGATTTCTAAGATTTGAGTGTCATTTCAAAAGGAGGATACTGAATGACTTTGACTTGGACAGAAATATGAAAAACACTGGCCAATTTTAATTTTCAATCGATATCATACATGCTATTTATGTCAGGAAATGGGACTGTTATCTACAGTTTCAAGTGATTTGATAACCTTTTTCTCTTCCTCTTCGAATAACTCTTGGCTTGCTTGTATTGACAGATTAAAGTTAATAAATGGCCATTGGCAGAGAATACACTATACCTAGAAAAGCAGATGCAGTGTGAGGTGACGCATCTTGATTTGCAAAGTAGTCTGAAAAAACAAAGAATGATTTTGCATTAATTAGCTCCAGCCCGCCCTAATGTGGTATCTGTAGAAACGGACTCTGCCCATGCTGCTGTCCGTCCACATCATTATGTGCTTCCGTAGTGCTGTCTTGAACCTTCCCCTCCTCCATTTCCCTGCTTGGTTGGGGTATTGTACCTCTGGTTACAAGCCTGCCCTTCTACCTTTACTTAAAGACTATCCTAACCATTTGAGTTAACTCGATCAATAAAAAGGCAATGCCCCCAAATGCTAACAATGTATGAAAATGTGATCCTGCAAAAAGTTGAAATGGATCTGTTTCTGAATTATTACTTCGACAAAAAAACCCTCTTAAAGTAGACATTCTAATTTACTTGAATTATTTGCTATTGGGAAATGTACATGTTGAGGATAAATCAACTTTGAAAGTTTTTAAACCAAGGTGTATGTAAATGTCTACATTCAACGGTAGACCAGGTATAGTTAAAGATTAAACCACTGGCTTTTAAAAGGACAATCCAATCTGTTGGTAATAATTAATATATATTGAATAAATGTGCAAATTTTATGAACTAAACTGACTAAAGTACAAGAGTGTTAAGAGAAGTGGAACCTATGGCAGTTTGCCTCCCCATCCGTCCAATACCATTTCTGGTAAATTGTCCATATCATCATATGAGCATTTGTGAGTGGAAATGTTCCCTGACAACATGGTGGACCTCACAACATAGAAATGCCCTCCATGTAATTAGCTTCAAATAATGTGCATTAACAGCAACAGCCATTGATGGAGGTTAACTATCCTACACTGTGTTCATGGTGAAAAAGTCTGATTCTTTCTTTATGTTACTCTCTGGACTTCAGATCGTAAAAGAAGGGGAAAACAATTTCAGGGCCATACATACACCTTAACTTAAATTTCATGACGTTGTTGTGGTTTGAGGGAGCACATTAATTGAAATTTGCCCATGAGGTAATAAATTCAGCACACAGGCAATTAAAATTTTGACCTGCCATAATTATTTGAGGTCATGTGATGGCATTTATTTAGATGAAATAGTGTGTTGTTGAATCCACATATATATATATACACACACACACTCATCTTCAACCGCTTATCCAAGATCAAAAGGAACTGCATGCTGTATTTATTTAATCCGGTTATGTCAGTTGTATCTACACAACTTGGTTGTTTAAATGTTTGGTGGTTTTCATCATGTCACTAAGCTACCTATACTTGCTAATAGTGATAACAGTGCTAACATACAAATTGAATAAGACTAAAACTTCACTCAGTGGAAATACTAGATATATACTAGATAAATACTAGATACCAAAGCTAGTAGCCACAGCCTCTAGATACACAAGTTGTGGAGTTGTCACACATGTTTATTTCCTCTCCAAAGTTTTGGGATTTTAACATGGGGGTCTATGAGGAGCGACTCATTTTTGCAGCCAGCCTCAAACACCCATTAAATTTTTTCACTTCCACATTTGTTTCATTTATATTGGAACTTGATTTGCCCACATCCAACTTCCACACAAGCAATATGCGAAGTTGTGTCTGTACTTGCAAGCACCGCTGCCTGTGTTTCTTACATCAGTATTACATTCCCTGCAGTTGGCTTTGGATCACTTTGGGGAAAACACATTCCTTCCTTTTACATTATTTTCCAACAGCAACAGCAGGTTGACAAGCGAGAAGGGAAATGGTGTTGAGCAGGTGGATGGAATAAACCTGTCAAAAATGGCAATGGCTAGCTACTTGAGTTCACAGCTCTCCGCCCTACTGAAACATAAATAGATGCAAATATAAAAGTACACAATGGAACTTTTAATATTCTGTTAGAAACTAATGGCTACCCCGTTTGTGTAAATGTTCAATACCTGCTCAATACAGTGGCTGGATTATTTCAGCATAAATATTTTTGAAAATGAGGAAAAAATGGAATACCACACTTTCAGATTTGTAAAGTTCTTTTTTTCCCCCACCAAATTCCAAGACATGGATCCTGTAAAATGCAGCGATTAAAGGACTAGAACAGTAGTGTTCACAATAATAGTAGTGCTATGTGACTAAAAAGATTAATCCAGGTTTTGAGTATATTTCTTATTGTTACATGGGAAACAAGGTACCAGTAGATTCAGTGGATTCTCACAAATCCAACAAGACCAAGCATTCATGATATGCACACTCTTAAGGCTAGGAAAGTGGGCTATTAGTTTAAAAAAAAAGTACAAAAGGGGGTGTTCACAATAATAGTAGCATCTGCTGTTGACGCTACAAACTCAAAACTGTTATGTTCAAACTGCTTTTTTAGCATTCCTGTGAATCACTTAACTAGTATTTAGTTGTATAACCATAGTTTTTCATGATTTCTTCACATCTGCGAGGCATTAATTTTGTTGGTTTGGAACCAAGATTTTGCTCATTTACTAGTGTGCTTGGGGTCATTGTCTTGTTGAAACACCCATTTCAAGGGCGAGTCCTCTTCAGCATAAGGCAACATGACCTCTTCAAGTATTTTGACATATCCAAACTGATCCATGATACCTGGTATGTGATATATAGGCCCAACACCATAGTAGGAGAAACATGCCCATATCATGATGCTTGCACCACCATGCTTCACTGTCTTCACTGTGAACTGTGGCTTGAATTCAGAGTTTGGGGGTCATCTCACAAACTGTCTGCAGCCCTTGGACCCAAAAAGAATAATTTTACTCTCATCAATCCACAAAATATTCCTCCATTTCTCTTTAGGCCAGTTGATGTGTTCTTTGGCAAATTGTAACCTCTTCTGCACATGTCTTTTATTTAACAGAGGGACATTGCGGGGGATTCTTGCAAATAAATTAGCTTCACACAGGCATCTTCTAACTGTCACAGCACTTACAGGTAACTCCAGACTGTCTTTGATCATCCTGGAGCTGATCAGTGGGTGAGCCTTTGCCATTCTGGTTATTCCTCTATCCATTTTGATGGTTGTTTTCCGTTTTCTTCCACGCATCTCTGGTCTTTTGTCCATTTTAAAGCATTGGAGATCATTGTAGATGAACAGCCTATAATTTTTTGCACCTGCGTATAAGTTTTCCCCTCTCCAATCAGCTTTTTAATCAAACTACGCTGTTCTTCTGAACAATGTCTTGAACGTCCCATTTTCCTCAGGCTTTCAAAGAGAAAAGCATGTTCAACAGGTGCTGGCTTCATCCTTAAATAGGGGACACCTGATTCACACCTGTTTGTTCCACAAAACTGACTAACTCACTGACTGAATGCCACACTACTATTATTGTTAACACCCCCTTTTCTAGTTTTTTTAACTAATAGCCCAATTTCATAGCCTTAAGAGTGTGCATATCATGAATGCTTGGTCTTGTTGGATTTGTGAGAATCTACTGAATCTACTGATACCTCGTTTCCCATGTAACAATAAGAAATATACTCAAAACCTGGATTAATCTTTTTAGTTACATAGCACTACTATCATTCTGAACAATACTGTAAGTGAGGCCATCCTTGAAAATAATTAATAATGTTGAAAAATTCCCCCTGTTGGACCGGTGGATGCAGGATGAATGATGGAAATTAGGAGCAACCTGTTTATCTGCCACCTGCTGGACATGTCTGGACTTGTCTCTTTCTAAACACCTAGGTCTGGTGGTCACCAAATCCACTGCTGCTCGACTTAGTAGACAACATGATTAATATGACACTCGCCGACGTTCCCTCATGGATGTTTCATGAGGGAACGTTACATTACTCATCAAGCCTCATAATGGAGTGTCCACAGATGTTTGCTGCAGATCTATAACCACTTTTTGCCATTCTGATCTTTCAGGTGTCTCACCTTGCGGACCCATATGGGCATCTGGTGCGTGTTTGGGGAGCGGTGGTGCAGGTTGAGCACGACCACACTGAGGATGACTGAGAAGGTGACCAGGACCATGGTGAACATGATGTAGATGACAATGATGGGGATGCCCAGCGACGTCTCCGGGATCTTGTTGGCCAGCAGCAGCAGGAACACGGTGAGGGTGAGCAGCACATTGATGGACAGACCCATCTTCTCTCCTGTTAGATATTAAATATACGAGGTCTGTTAGAAAAATATCCGACCTTATTATTTTTTTCAAAAACCATATGGATTTGAATCACGTGTGATTACATCAGACATGCTTGAACCCTCGTGGGCATGCAAGAGTTTTTTCACATTCGCCTGTGGGCAGTCTTTGAGTGAGGAGTCGCCCACCCTCTCGTCGATTTTTTTTTTTTTTTTTTTTTCTCATTGTTTAGGAATGGCTCAGAGACTGCTGCTTTGTTTGATCAAAATTTTTTCAAAACTGTAAGGCACAACTGAGTGGACACATTCGATAAATTCAGCTGGTTTTCGGTAAAAATTTTAACGGCTGATGAGAGATTTTGGTCTGGTAGTGTCGCCGTAAGGACGGCCCACGGTGCCTGACGGCGTTCTGGGCTTCAAGGCGGCAGCGTCTCGCCGTTTCAAGTTGAAAACTTCCACATTTCTGGCTCTGTTGACCCAGTAAGTCGTCAGAGAACTTTCAGAAGAAGTCGGCATGAGGAGTTTATTCGGACATTCCATTAACGGACATTTTGTAATGAAAGAACGTGCGGGCAGAGTCGCATGTCAGGCCAGACCCGACTGCGGGGGGTCGCGACAGGAAAAATACCTCAGTTGGAAACCTTAACGGGCAAGTTGGAACATGCCCAAGCTGTTAAACAATTTCTCAGTTACTCACTTGTTGAAAGCCATCAAAAGCCGCCTGAATGGTTTTCAACACGGAGGTGTTTTTCTTGTCGCGGCGCACACAGATTCGCAGAGTCGTCACGGAAATGACTCGGCGAATTTGCGCGCGCATCTTTCATTAAAAAATGTCCTTAAACAGTGGAATGTCCGCATAAAGTCCTCATGCCGGCCTCTTCTGAATCTTCTATGTTCTCTCACGACATCCTGGGTGAATTAAGCCTTAAATTAGAATGTTTTCAGGTCGAAATAGGCCGACGACGGCGCCTGGAAGCGCTGCGCGACGTCCCGCTCCGTGGGAAGTCCTTACACCGACAGAAACACCCCATAATCTCTCATCAGCCGTTAAACTTTTCACCGAAAACCAGCTTAATTTCTCGAATAGTGTCCACTCGGATATTCCTCACAGGTCCAGAAAAAATTTTGATAAAGCAACGTGCGCCGTCTCAAGCAGTGTGTGAAACAAAGGAATTCAGCCGAGAGGGCTAAACCACATCTCACTCAAGGCCTGCCCACAGGGAAATGACGTCACCGACACGCGTGAAAAAACTAATGCATGCGCACAAGGGTTCAAGCATGATTGGTGTAATCGCACGTCATTCAAATCCATATAGTTAAAAAAAAAATAAAATAAAAGTGTTGGTTTCTTATCTAATAGACCTCGTATCTGAAGAGTACTTAAATCCATCTGCTGAAGGAGATGGCTTCACAAGCACTTTGACAGGCCTGTCTGTCTTTATATTTTTTGCTTGTTTAAAGAGGCCAACATCGCCCAAAATTGGAGGTTCATTGGTCTTTACTCATATCTTCCTGAGCCCAAACTTTCATAGTAGAATATGCAGTCATTTTCCCAAAGTTGGTTATGAATTTGGCAGAATTCCAGACTGACTACAATAATCCTATGCATGCCCTTTTAATTTCAGGGAGTAAGATTCATTGTTGTTTACCGGTTTGGTTGTTGCATGATTCGTGATACTGGTCAGAGTGGCAGTTCCTTAAAAGTCAGTACAGAATGTTTGTGTTGCCTCCTCTAGCTAGCTATCCATTGGCAACAGTTGTGTTTCCCAACTCAAAACATGTCCTGGGGCCTGTACTACGAAGCGGGGTTACTGGCTTATTAGGGTAACTTTGGGAGTAAGTTGATGACGTGTGGAGTAACTTCCCAGTTAACCCGTACTATGAAAGGTGGATAGGTTTTGATCGAGGTATGCTGCCATGGCAAGTTATGCTGTGTACCAAACCTGCTCCAAGCAGGTTATGTTCTCGGTTAGCTTGAGGTTTGCGCTTAACCACTCCGTTTATAAGTACCGTCCATCCACCTTCAATCACTCCGAAGACAATGCCGGCCTACCTGGATGATCCGTTTGATATTGGGGCACAAATTGTGAGGGGCTCTCTTCGCAGGGCGAGGGTTTTTAAAGACCACCAGAATCCACTGACATACCCGGACGATATTCTCTATGAAAGATATAGATTCTTAGCCGAGGGAATTCGTTATCTTTGTCAGCTGATTGGACCAGAAGTCTGTAACATCACCCATCGTACACTGTAAAAAAAGACTGTTGTTTTTACAGGAAAACACTGGCAGCTGTGGTTACCAGGGAATTCCTGTAAAAAATACAGCAGTTAAATGTACAAAAAAAGAGAGCTCTTGTTTGTAGATTTAACAGTTCTTTTATTGTGAGTCAGCCGTGGTTCATTCACTGTAAATCCATATACATATTATGTCTGTAATGTTATCTACTGTGCTGCTGTATGTTTTACAGGATTTCCCTGGTAACCACAGCTGCCAGCGTTTTCCTGTACAAAAAAGTCATTTTCTACAGTGTAGCAATGCCCCGACGATCGAGCAGATAATGTGCCTTGCACTTAGATATTTTTCCAGTGACAATTTATGTATTCCATCGGTGATGCTGAACATCTGAGCAAGAATACTGTATGTCGTATGATTCGCAAGGTAGTACTTGCTCTGTCTAAACTGTTGGATGCATTTGTCGTTTTCCCTGGCCATTTATCCACAATGCAAATCAAAGAAGGGTTTTATGCAATCGCGGGTAATTACTAATATCAAAATAGGTCTAATGCATGTCCATTAATTAGGCAAAGTGGGGCTTATCAAGCTATGAATATAAACCTACCGTTCTGAAGGATGTTTTTATATTTCATCTTCACCTGCTGCCAGGTGCGTTTGGCTATTACATCTGAAATATTGACAGGATTAGGAATAGCAATCATACAGTCAAGGTAGCCTATTTAGGAAACATTAAATTAACCTAACATCTATTAGTAGGCCTATGCCCACCTCTGAATCGTGTTGCATCTGAGCATAATTAATGAAAGAAGGTCATTTTTAAACACATATTAGACATTCCACAGGTTAATCATCTGTAACAGATTTGGAGAACAATTGAATTGTACGTACGCATTTACCCGATCAGCAATACGTTGCCAACAAGCCTGTCTTGCTTTATTGGCAGACGATGTGTTTGATTTCCCCCTTAACGTTAATTTAAATTCCTCGTAGCTCCGCATAATAATCGTGCATTCTTCTTCGGTAAAGTAAGGTGACCGCGCTATCATTGAAAAATGGTGACATGTGCTGCAACCTGCCCCTTTTATGTGAGCGCGCACAAACTCCACTTAGGTTAACACAGGTTCAACAAATCAACATCTTATTCAGTGTCGTAGTACTGATTAACACCACTTGAGAAAACCAGGTTTTGTCAACCCCGGTTTAAGAGGTTGACCCTGGGTTACGTCTGAGTAAGTTAACCCCGCTTCGTAGTACAGGCCCCAGGAGTATAAACCATCTTGGGATATTGTGTACCCCGGGAAGTATATTTTTCGCTGGGTACATGGAAGAGGAACCTCGGCTGTTAGAACTGCTTTGAGTTGAACTGCTAGATATTATTGTATTCAGACATATATTCAGGTATAGTCTTGGTGGCTCCCCTCATGAGTCTTCGTTCATGCACTTCTAGACAGATTTGCTACACAGTATCAAACTCTTTATATTTCTCAATAATTGATGTAAATTAAGTTAATTAAGACATGTTCAGGGAATTTGAAAATTCATATGTCCATCCTCTGACTTTGATTTTTTTATTTGACCTCATAAAAATATTAAATATGTAAAATGTCCAGCTTTCATAATAATTACAGTAAAATAAAATTTTCACAGTGTGGTGCAATCGGTACCTGCATCAGGCGGCAAGTAGAAATTAAAGATGGCAATGATGGTGATGAGGATACAGGGGAGGATGATGTTTAAGACGTAGTAGAGTGGCTTCCTCTCGATGATCAGAATGAAGGTCATGTCCTCATACAGATCGTCATTCAGGTTTTTCTTGCACGGCATGTGTCTGATGCTCCAGTCGCCGCTCTCTGGAGAAAAATTCACATCCGAAAAGTTTCTGTGTAGGCTCTCAGTTGTCCAGGTGGTTTCCATAGAAGAGAAGCTTGAATCTTCGACTGGACTGAGTTGCTTGACGTGAGGACGTTACGCTTCAAGCAAGAATTTTAGCTGAGGAAGCTTCTGTGATTTGAAGCGAAACGTCCTCACGTCAAGCAACCCAGTCCAGTCGAAGATTCAAGCTTCTCTACTATCACATCCGAAAACTTTAAGACAATTGGCACGTCAGCGAAATTCATATTTTCATAACACAAGCAACCAATCAGTATTCCACAAGAGGGACCATGTGATCTGCACTAAAAGCAAAACACCCCTGTGACCAGTGTAATAAAAAACATGCAGAATGCTCAGATAATTAAAACCCCTTTTCTAGACTTTTAGAAATCACCCAATTTGTGATTTCTTGCTTACGCCCATCAAGATATGAAAAGAACATGTAATGACAGACTTACAAATCTTATAAGGCAGTCTTGTGTCATTCAGAATGTGTCACATCTCAAAGCTTTTGGTGTCATTACAGCCAGAGATTGAAACTCATGTTTTAGAGCACGAGCCCGATGGGCTTTCAAACCCCTAAATTTGGTGGCCAGAGAAAAGTTTTGGTTGCCCAAATGTAAACTTATGTCAAACAGTTCAGAAGATACTGCGGCGTACATAATAATTTTTCTTATGTGGGGTTGAAGCCAGATGCATCTCAATTTTACATTCTTTGTACGCTGCCTCCCAGAGACTGCTTAGAAATGTTTTTTGGAAAGCTATGTCTCTGGGAAAAAAAAATGTTTGAGTTTTTGCTGCTCCTTTCTGAGGTGGGTGCAAACAGAAGCAGTGCTAAGAAATTGCGTGAGAAAAGTGTAAAACCAGTTTAATGTTTTTTTTTTTCCCTCTCATGATTGTGATGCATTTATCATTTTTGCTGGCCTTGTGTCTCCATCTTTAGAAGAAATCCTGTGACACACAATTTGGTTTTACCCAGGTGATGTCAGTGTACAGCTGACAAAATCAGCACACAAAGTTGGTGCACAGCGTTCATAGTGTTTATGTTGAGTTACAAATTTTCTGGTGTAGCTTTTATATTCTGACATTGAAAGTTTATTTACAGTTTCAGCTGTTTTCACGGGACAGCATCTGTCCAAGGTAAGCAAGGGCCTTAGCTAACTGTTGAATACTGCATCATCTGGAGTATAACTGCTATTTATTTTATTTTATTTATTTATTACTAGTTTTGGAAGTTCGGCGACTGTGGTGTGTCTTATATACCGATAAATCACGTGTTTGTTATTAAAAATAATAAGAACAATGTTAACTCTATAGGGCTTACCCAGGATTCGGCAAACTAAACAAAATAAATTCCAATAATACAAGAATATATGTACACTACAACAATGCACAAAAATCCCAAACCAGAGAGCTGATTTAAAAGAATCAAATGTGCTTGGGTTTTTATTAAAGTGTTTCCAATGCTGTGGGTCAGCAATCTGTGTTTATCTGCATTAAATAACATCCAATATGTTGTCCAAAGCACGTTTATTTGTCCATCTTTCTTATTTTTGGAAAGTACTTATGTTAAGTAACAGCACATCCTGTGGTGCGCACATGTGCAAATTAGTTTCTGTCCATTGTTAAACTCAGGAAAGTACTGTGTTTAAACTAGCCCAGTCTAGCCCTTTTTTTCATGCTCCTGTCATGAAATGAGTCACATTTTTGTGATGCAGTTTTTTTTTTTATTTTGCTATTTCTAACTCTACCCATTTCCCTAACCATAACCATAACTATAACCTAACTGTCTCCCTTCCCCTAAACCTAACCATAAACCCCACAGACCGCCTGCATCACCACGCATTTCATGATATTGTCATGAAATGAATTTGTGCTGCCGTCATGAAAAGCACCACATTTTCTTGACTGTATAGATTAATTTACGTTTCGTGACGGCATCATGAAATGGCATGAGATTTGGGTTTGTTTAAGAAGTGTGATCCACAGAAAAAAGGTACAACTTGTATATATTTTTTTCCTCCTCATCAAGAGGCATCTTTTAATAGGTGTGACTTCTACTCTGGTGCGACACTGTAGCTAACCTTTCCCGGCAGGCCATGTTGCCATGTGGGCATTTGACACAGAACACAGAGAGCCCATGAGAATGTGATCAATGGAATATCTGTGCTCCATCCATCATTCCATCCTTATATTTTACAAATACACACCACTGAAAGACTCATCCAGTTGGACCTCTCGAATCTCTTTGCCTCTTTTATCCAAAGCATACTGCAGGTCAATCTCTGTTGAGTCGTAGGTGTAGGATTGGAACTGCATGGTACAGTTCTGCCAATCGAAGGGAAAAAAGGCAACCTAGACAGTGAAACATATAAAAAAATATCCAAAGAACCTGGATGAGCAAGCCTAGAGGGGAAATTCATGGAAAAATTAGAAGACCTTTGTGACTGTGTTTACCTTCACACTGCAGGAGCTGTGGTAGAGTGCCGGAGGGGTCCAGGTTATCCTACCATTACTATACACTTGGACATGGACAGGCAGGGCCACATCAAACTGTCCATCATTACTGCAAACAGATTTAGAAGACAGAATCACTGATGAACAGTGTTTTGATGATCATGTTACTATTTTAAGAACAGTGCTGTGAAAACAAGCCAAAAATATATTCATATATATTGAAACAGCGTAAAAACAACACATTGAGATGGTGTACGAAACTTAAATGACCAATAAAATGTGAGCTGAAGTCTAAGTTTATTGAACAAATTCTTACAATCATTATAGTGCCTTGATACTTGGATTTGATCTTAAGTGGTCTAAATTGCCTGAGCCTTGTTAAGTCAGTACCTTTGCTTTAGACTTGTGGGGTCAAAGCCTGAACCTTGTGAAGTCAATACCTTACCCTGGGCCTTTGAGGTCAAGGCCTTAGTCTTGTGGGCTCTGTACCTTGGCCTGGATGTTGCCGGTCAAAGCCGTAGTCTTGTGGGGTCAATACCTTGGCGTTAGTCTTGTAGGGCCAGTACCTTGGCCTGGGCCTTGGAGGTCAAAGCCTTGGCCTTGGTTTGTATTTCCAAGGCACAGCACAACCTCCATATTGAAAAATAAGTCACTTTATAAAGCATTGGGTTGATCTACTGAAAATATTAATAGCCACGTGGCCTCTGTGTGCGTGCGTGCATGTTTATGGCTTTGATCACGGAGAAGCTGGGGAGAGCTGACATTTGCTGTTAGGTATGCTTCTGTATTTTGGGTCAAGGATGAACGCCGCAAAAACTGAACACTGATAAGACAAATATTTTTGGAGAAACTCCGGATATTAGCAAACAACACTGACCAATGGACGTTGATAGTTACATTCTGGACTCACACGCCATTCCAGCAGGGGACAGTAAATCATCTATATATTAAAGGCGAAGTGGCTTCTGCATGTGTGTATGCATGCATGATTTTATTTAGTGAGTTCAATATACAAAAATTGTTCTGCCGCACACGCTGTCTATTGGTTTGCAGATTACTTGGCAAGTAGGACGCAGTGCATTCAGATGGCTGGTGTTAGTTCCTTGAGGTTACAAAAGGTGTTCCTCAAGTTTCAGTTTTAGGACTTAATCTGTTCACATTTTATATTACTGATCTGTGTGCAAATGCCTTCTATCAACTGTATGCACATGACAGTTATGTTTGAATTTTTGCAGTCCACGTTTGATGTAGTGGAGTGCCGTCTGGAGAAATTCAGACTGGTCTTAAATGCTGAAAAATCCAAAATGTTTTTTCAAAGTCACCTGTTTCCTTGAAGAATATACCATTAATTAAAACTGCCCGAGGTAAAACAATTGAGCTAGTCAGAAGCTACATGTATTTGGGATAATTATTGATATGGAGCTTTCTTTTAAAGTTAATCTCCAACGCTTGATCTCCAAATTAAGGGTGAAGCTATGCTAGCTTACAGCTAATTTAGTTTTAGTTGTCTTAAAACATTGAGGCATTGTCTGAAGGAGTTGTTTCATTCCAGGCTTAAATCATTTCAGTCAATTTTCTGAAGCAACAGTCTCATTTACTGCATTCAGTCTTTAGAAAAGGATTTATTTCTTTAATTTTTGCCTTATTTTGTTATATACACGTACGGCTTGAGTTTTCAGTGTATGTCCTGCCATTCCCTTGGTGATGTTTCAGATTTGATGCAGATGCATATTGATTCCCCTTCCCTCAACCTTTACTAACCAACCCTTATCCTACCCAGTCAAGACACAGTTTGTCTCACCACAGTGGAGTACCAATCACTGTCTGTCTTATTCCTGCAGTCACGCTGCACACTCGGTTCTATTAACGCAAATGATGCTTGGATGCAATCCCAGATGGAAAGACGACACTAAAACATTTTCATTGCCCCAGACGAAATGGAGAGACACAGCACATTTCACAGTATGCGTTTAAATGCCGCATTAATATCAGATGTATATAAAGCTGTTTTGGCTATTCCACTCATAATATAATACACAACAGAGAGTTTGAGCCAATTAGACGCAGATTTAGACTTCTATCGGGGTGTAGTGTTTGGCTTTTATGGCTTTTTTAATTTAACAGGGAATAGTTTGTGCCCTCCTACAACCCTCTTCCTCGGAAGAAATCTGTGGTGGGGAAATAACCGGCATCGATTATACGCACACACAAGAGGCTGTGTTTGTGTGTATGTATGTTGTGCGGAGCTGGCTGAAGTGGCTGAGCGAGTGGTGCCATCAGCTCAGTTATTAGGGAGCTGTGCTGCTTAATTGCCTATAAAGTGTTGATGAATGGAGCAGTGGGGATATTTACAGTGGACTTAACAGGAGTTTCTATGTGGTGTATGTTGGTTGAGTGAGCTAAATAGAAAGTATACCAACTGTTAAAAGTATCCGTATCTGTTTTTTTAAAGTAACGATATGATTTAGTGTTTTTTATTACTCCATTGCTGTACACATACTTTGCTGCATAATTCCGAGTGTTATATTTTCATTATCTCAAAAGAGCATGGTTGGATTTCATCTGAATGTTGGTGGAAAGGTAGACTTTAGGTCAAATAAGAATACAGTTTTGGGGTGGCGCTTGCCTTCAGCCTTTGAACTGAATGCCTTTGATAATTATTCCTTTGATTCTGATCCCATGTTTGATCTCTGATTACAACAATCCTGATAGCATAATCAGAGTAATCAGGACCAAAGATATTTTCCTGACAAAAAGACTCAGACAGAAAGCAACAAAACCATAAGTCCTTCTTGGGGTTCAAAGATCAAAGTTCTAGATCAAAGCTGAATGCTCAGAAAAAATGATCAGTGTAAAAGTTCAGTATTGAGGATATCAGGTCAGGATCAAAGGTCAGCAGTCATGAGCAAATCGTAGCATAACAGATCAACAGGATGGGTGATCAGGATTGAAAGCTCAGTAGTCAGGATCACAGATCTGGATCAGACATGAGTTATCAGGATCAAAGTTCATTCATTGGGATCAAAGGTCAGGATAAAGGTCAACAATTATGCTCAAATCTGAGCATCACAGCTCTGAATAAAAGACGAGTGATCAGGATCACAGTGCAACAATCAGTATGGATCAAAGTCACAAACTGGGATCAAATTTTAGGATCACAGGTCAGGATCAAAGATGAATAATCAGAAAAAAGATTGGGTCAAAGTTTAGTATGGAGGATCACAGGTCAGAATCAAAGTCAGCAGTTGTGATCAGTTATCCACATAAAAAAATCAGCATCAAAGATGAGGACAAAGATGAGCATCAGCATCTAAGGTAAGGATAAAGGTCAACAATCATGCTCATAGTTCAGGATCAAAGATGAATGATCAGATCAGAGAACAACACTGAAGATCACAGAACAGGATCAAAGATCACAAATCAGGATCAGTGCTCAGTGATGAGGTTCAAAGTTTAGCAGTCAGGTTTACTGAGCAATCAGGATAAAAGTTCAGGATCAGAGATTAGGTTTAAAGAAGAGTGATCAGCAACAAAGCTTGGTGATTGCAATCAAAGATCAATGATCAGGATCAAAGACCAGAAATCATGGATCAGGCTCTGAGAAAAGTGGTTAGGATCAAAGGCCAGCAGTGTTGATCAAATCTCAGCACTAAACATCACAGGTCAATAATTACACTCACCGATCAGGGCCAAAGAAAAGTGATCACGATAAAATGTTAGCAAATAAGATACCAGATAAAGATCAAAGATGAGTGGATATGATCAACGGTCAGTACAAGTATCAAACATAAATCACCAGGTTTAAAAATAGGTTATCACAATCGTAGTAATCAGGATCAAAGCTCTGTGGCCAGTATCAAAGCTTTATGATCAGTACGGGGGGGGAAGTAAAATGTCACCCCATGTAAAGAAAGATATGTTGACCTTCGGAGCACCCTGCCAGTTGTTAATCAAATCAACTTTATTCATCCGTGAGGAACTTCATTTGCAGAGAAAACACCTGAGCAAAAACAAATAGAACATACCACGTCATTCACAGATCACAACCAAAGTTCATGAGTTCCATAATAAATACATTAAAAATGTTAAATAGATTAAAAACAAAGGTCAATCATACTAGTCCTCAGCTACAGTTTAATGTAGCAGTCAGCTGTTTAACAGGCGAATAGAGGTGGGGAGGAAGCTGGAGGTGGCCCTCTGTCCTCAGTGGGAGTGACCTGTACCTGCACCCTGAGGGCAGCAGAGTATAGTGAGGGTGCAGGGTGTGAGAGAGGGGTCAGTGGAGATCTGTTTGCCTTTCCTCAGGACTCTGGTATTATTCAACCCCGATTCCAATGAAGTTGGGATGTTGTGTGAAAAGTAAATAAAACCAGAATACAATGATTTGCAAATCCTCTTCAACCTATATTCAATTGAATACACCACAAAGACAAGATATTTAATGTTCCAACTGACGTTTTTGTTTTTGTGCAAATATTTGCTCATTTTGAAATGGATGCCTGCAACACGTTTCAAAAAAGCTGGGACAGTGGCAACAAAAGAAAGTTGATGAATGCTCAAAGAACACCTGTTTGGAACATTCCACAGGTGAACAGGCTAATTGGAAACAGAAATGAGTCCGTTCTGTTTGCAGTACTGTATTTGACTGTATTTGAAGTGTCCATGATTACTGTATCATCTGAGTACTTGATGTAGGAGGCTACTTTTTTGAGGCTTATCATCCATCGTCATCAGTTTTAGACTGTAAATTCCAACATGATTCCAGTATTTGCTATCGTAAGGACCAATTAAGATTACGAAAATGCAACATGACCAAGTGGTCATTCAAGTCTGTCAGTACTAATTACTAAATACCACTGTGAGGGCAGTGATGGTACTTACTTATTGATCAGGTAAATGTCAGGCAGCCAAACCTTCGCAGAGGGGACGCGTAAAACTTCAATCCCATCATGCTGCTTGGGTACCCACGTCAACCGATAGTCTGTCCATTCCTGTTGAAAAGGGGGACAGTGTCTTTATGTCTGCATATTGTTGAAAAGTTAGTTTGTTCAGTTTGTCATTTCATTTTCATTTCAGCAGTTCCCACTTACTTATTGCTGCGGTACAAAAAAACCCAACATCTTCATTGTACTGAGAAGTAAATTCCAAAAAGTGATGATCTGCAATTTAACTTACCAGATTCATAAGAACAACTGTGGTCATTTCTTCATTTTTCATATTCTGAAAGCAAAAACAAACATGTATAGAGATAAACAGGTCAAGCAGTCAATCTGTTCTGTTGTCTTTGGAGTTATGTTTTGTGTAAAAATAAACATGCCACACTGGGCAAATTTTATGATATACAAGTATTTAATAAATTAACATGTTGAAGAGAAAGTTGAAAATCATACAGTTCAGTTATTTAGAATATTTTAAAGACACACTGAATCCAGCTGATTTGCGATAGAGTGAATTAAACCCCATTCTATTTAAATTTTTTCTATTTATTTTTCCTTTATATAGCGCCAAATCACAACAGAGTTGCCTCAAGGCACTTTACACAGGTAAGGTCTAACCTTACCAACCCCCAGAGCAACAGTGGTAAGGAAAAACTCCCTCTGAGGAGGAAACCTCAAGCAGGCAAGACTCAAAGGGGTGACCCTCTGCTTGGGCCATGCTACAAACATAAATTACAGAAACAATTCACAGAACAGTTCACGGACGAATATACAAGAATTGCTGTTGGTGCACAGGAACTCACTTTCATAGAACCACAAACCGCCGTGTGAAGCCCACCGGTGCACATGGTTTTATGATGTAATGTGCCGGACTTGCACCATTTGACGTGTGCAAAGACCGTCATAGTCTAACCATAGTATAACTTTCGCACAACGCGGCATTCACACCAAAGTTATGGTTGCCGTAGAAATGCAAGGTTTACCAACGTGACAGCAAACTTGATGAAGAGAAGTAGTATTTGAATATCTTTAAAATGCCACCATGGTCAAAACAAGACCTCAGCGCCGTTGCAGAACACCCCAGAACAACAGGGACACCCTCCCTTGCCGTCTGTGGTGTACCAAGGCATGGAAACAGTTTTAAACATGATCTTTGTGGATGCATATCCTTGAAAAAGGGAACTGGCCTTTTGACAACAGCCGACGGGTCAACAGGTTGAATTCTAGTTGATCTTCTTTGTTGAATTGTTGAGCAAAGACATTAAACCCAGAATTGATCCTGATGCAATATTTGGGAAGTTGCACGGAAGCTCTTGGCATAGTTGTCTGAAAAATTGTCAATCAAATTTATATTTAGATTTTGGTGTGGGAGTTAGTTATAGTGCACAAGACTTGCAGTCGCAGTGAAAAAAAAATAAAGACTCAGAAATAAACGTTAATGTTGCTGATATTTCGAAACATGCATGCATAAATATGCGCTAATTTGCACAAGTAAATAAATGATTGCACATGCGCATGTGTGCAACATAAGTGCTGATGAACAGGCACAAATCTCTGTGACGTATGATTGTGTTTGTGTATCCGGCAAGAGGGCGGAGCTTCACCCGCCAAAGGCTGCTATTTAAAACACAGGAAGGAATGTCAGGGAGACAGCTGAGACTGTGGGTGTGAGAGCGGGTCACTAACTTCACCCTCTCTCCAACTCACCCTCACATAAACACTGATCTCAAAAGTTACTTACTGAAACTTCAGTACAGTGGTACTTCAAAATACTGCCATTTTCCAGTTGAGTGGTTCTGAGCAGTAACGGGACTGTGCCTCCAAGTGGGTCAGTTTTCAAGATCGTTCCACTCCAGACCTTAAGGGCCTCATGTGACGTCCCCTCAGGAGTGAGACTGACCTTGAATGGAGGCGCAAGACGCATACTCACTGTAGATGTGTATGGGATGCAGTGCAACTGTGACAGCATGGGCATACAGATTCCACAGAGACGACAGCCAAGAGGAAATCAAGGAACAGTCACAGTGACCGAGTGAGAGTAACTTTATACCACTGAGCAGTTAGTGAATGTTAGGAACAGTCCGGTTCTGCTCCTTCTTCCTTGCACGCTGTTGTGATTTTGTGGCCAAAAGTAGTGTTGTGGTATAAGTTCAGTTGATTCAGTTTATTTTATTTATATAGTGCCAAATCATAACATTGCCTCAAGGCGCTTCACATGGGTTAGGTCTAACCTTACTAACCGCCCCTGAGCAAGCACACAGGCGACAGTAGTAAGAAAAAACTCCCTCTGGCATTTTTGAGGAAGAAATCATCATCTGCAAATTTGACATAGGAGTGAGTGGCATTTAGGACAGGGTTCAGTACATATCCCTGTGGTGCACCAGTGTTCAGAGTCAAATCTGAATCGCTGTACTTGGTGATGTGTTTCTGCCTAGTTCAGTGGTCCAAAATCATATGAGATCAGTCAAAGGTCAAAATCAAGACATGTTTTCCAGGATATCACTGCAGCCAGTAAGGCTAGAAATATTATGTCAAGCTTATAAGAGTAAATCATTTGTATTCAAATTGTATGAATAACATTATATCATGCAGACATCATGAAATGATGTCATAATTTTCTTGATTTTTTTTTTTTTTTTCCTCAATCAAGAGGGCTAGAGAGCTGATCCAAAGCTCATATCAATCAACTAATCATTTGTGATTACCTCATATAAGTGCAACATGTCATGGAATGATGTCACTATAGTAACAAAAACACATTTTATGAATGTGTAGGTCATCATCATAACAACCTGTCCATGCATGCTCATTGCTCCTGCTGACATTTTAGGAATGCGTGGAGACAAAGACAGAAAGATGAGATTGTAATGCTTTTGGACATGTGCAGCAGAGGGTCCTAGGGTATATAGGGAGAAGGATGCTGAGGATGGAGTCCCCAGGCAGGAGGAGAAGAGGGAGGACAAAGAGGAGGCTTATGGAAGTGGAGGGTCATGATGCAGGTGGTTGGTCTGACAGAGCAAGATGCAGAAGACGGGGTGAGATGAAGACAGATGATCTGCTATGGCGACCTCTAACAGGAGCAGCCAAAAGATGAAGAACACTATAGAACCACTCCAAAAATCTGCTTGGAGGGGCAGCTGGTGAGGTTATTTATTTGTGTTTGTACAGTAATGCCACACTTATCGCTTACCAGTCCAACAAAGGAGGACAGGATCATACCCACACGAACTACAACTCGTTCTTCAGGTTGACGTGCTGGGCGAACCTTCAGATTGTAGTTGGAAAAGACTTCTTTCATCAGAGCCTTTTCTGCTTCAGATGCACCTAAATGAGACATGCATAGAGGTTATTTTGAATAAAATGTTATATGTGAGGTGCTTTAGTCAGTTGTTGCTTTACAACTGTGACCTGCAGGGACCAAAATGGACCACCCATGTGAAATAGAGCAGAGAACAGTATTGATCGGAATTTGATAACTATGGACCAGTCCAGGGCCGTACTTGGGAATCTAGTATTTTGACAAGTTCCAACTGTTCACGAGAGGTCACCAATGTAGTGTCTAAAAGATGACACCAATTGGACTTCTTGTTAGTTTTCCAGATGTTTCTCCATGCATAACTGCTTAGAAATTACAAGTGCCTTCCATGAAGCTACTCACACAGCTGTCTTAGAACTACAAGAAGCTTGAGCATCTTGAACACCACCAACAAGTCCAGTTGCTGGAGAGCATCCTTCCCTCTTACCTTGATGACTTGGAACCATCATCATTGATTTTCAAGTGATTTTCCAGGAGCTGCTTTATTGAGTGTTTCGGTTGTTTTGAGACACTGAATCATTTTCTACATGAGTTGGTTAATATGTCAAGCATTTTGAAACATGAATAATTTTGAGGCATTTGTTTGATACACAAGTATGACAGATTTTCTAAAATATCTGTTGTTTGTTTCAAAATGGCCAGTTGTATTCTGAATAAAATAACTTAATTGGACCAAAGTTCCAAAAAGCCTAGTATCTGGTGTTCTAGACCAAAATCTACACCCTATGGAATACTGGTGAATAGTTGATAAAGTCTCAGTCCTAGTGGAACCAGTAATTCTGTGTAAACTATTAAACCATTTATAGGTATATAATATCAATTTTTAAATGTTCTGGTTCCATTTACATGGACCCATCACTTGCAATGCAGTATTATCTGAGATGGATGAGAAAAGGCTGAATGCTACCCTTCTGGCACCACCTGTACTCTCTGCCTGCTGTCAGGAACCGTGCGTCCCCGTGCCTGCATAATGGAAGTGCCTTGCTGGTGATCACCGTCATTTATTCCTGTCAGGTCGGATCCTGCTGGGCCCACAGCTGTGCCAAATGTGATAAATGCTGCATCACGAGTGCTGTTGATTAGGAAAACATCCAATTTGCCAACACTGAAGAAAAAAAATTAGTGTAAAAGCCTGCATTTATGTAAACACATTGGAATACGGCAATGTTATATGAAGTTAGATGCTTGTTTTATGGCTAATACAAGATATAGATCTTTGAAAGGCAACTTAGGTGTTACTGAATTTGCTCCGTAAGGACGTGTGTTACTTCTTATGTTTGTTGGTTAGTTTAACCTATTTTTATGTTTGGGATAAAGTTACATTTTTGTGGTAGCTGTATAGAGAGGGGTAGAGCCCGTAAATTCAAAGCATATTTAAACAATTAAGCAACAAGTTTCCAGAATGCATTTGTTTCATGCCATGTAAGAAGGTGGACAAACTGAAGTTTTGTGCTCTTCAAACTTCCACTTCCAGAAATGCTCTCCACACTTCTAGATTCAGAAGGAGACTCTCAGATAATATCTCAGCTGTATAGCAACCCTGCAAATAACTTTCTCCTGAATAGTTAGGGTTGGTTTTTAATTTCTCTGAAGTGCACACAAAGCCTGAAAAATTGAACAGTGTTTTCAGATTTGTGCAAAAAACAATGCACACTTTTGGAAGTCTTGCACCGGCAGAATTCTGATATGGTTGAGGCTCATTTTGGGAAGTCTCCCTGGTGCTCTGTGGGAATGGTGTTATGGTACCTTCGATGACTTTTTCAACAACTGCCGTTACATTTCAAACACACACACACATATATAAATCTAGCGCTGCAACAGAAACGGCTAATCTACAACTGGAATAGGATTTCCCAAAAACAATAATTGATTTGCAAATGCCATTTTAAATGGTCCTGTCATGCATTTTAGACCAAACAACACCTCAGCTTTACCGAAGTAAATGAAAGACGGATCCAGATCTGTTTCAAGATGAGTGAGTTTCAGTTCATGTTAATGTGTTGTTCCTTACATTAGCGTGTAGGCTACCATAGTGTAAATACACCATATAATACTGTCCTGACCGTTCTGTGTTCTGTAATCAAACTACAATGTTTGCACGTACAATAAATACATCTACTCTGCAGCTGCACACTAAACTCAAACAAATCTGGCAGCCTGGAAACTGTACAGTGCTTGAATCTTGCACTCACTGAGCCCAAACGTGTCATGAATCAATGCTTCGTACCAGCTCACAGTGGAGTCTGGGACAGCTAGCCGTGATGTAACGTTTTCGTTGGTAATATAAATGAAAGCTGGCCAAAAGAAAAAAATTTGCAGAGCTGAGCGGTGTTGTACTAACATCTCTTTCTTTTGGCTGCTCCGTTAGTGGTTGCCACAGCAACTCATCATCATCCTGACATCTACTGGTCAAATAAGTTGTTGCACTATACTTTAATATTATGATTAAAACTATTTATTTATTAATTTATTGGTTCTCCAGCAAGTAGTATGTTGGGCATTAATGAGTAGATATATAACTCAAGATCAACTTGCACTGCTGACAAACAACCAAGTAAACAGCAAAAAAAAGATAACGTTAAGATAAAGATAAAGCTGAGGTAAATATTTCACAATAATTGTATTTTAAATTTAAATCTTGTGCTAATGTACCAGTGTAACAATTACAGTTAGTTTGAAGTATATATTCATTAAAGCAGATGCTATGGATCTAAAAGAGTAATTTATGGATTTTGAGGGAAGAATTGGTGGTGAAATGAACCTTTGTCAAAAAAAAACAAATAATTTGATCTACTTAACATTCTCAAAAAAGTCTACCTTATAACATCATAAAACTCTATACCCTAAGCATTTCTTCTGTCTTACTGTAAGTCCTCATTAATAATGTAATAATGGATTTTGCTGGTAGTACTCAAATGGTGAAGGTATGATTTTTCCTGATGCAGTTTTACAGTGTGACACTAGGAGTTTTTAACCCAAGACATTTTACATAACCTCAATTTCACACTGTGTCAGTTTATGACTTACCTCCGACTGTACACAGGCTACATAAGAAGCACGCCAGAAGTAGCAGGTCCAGATTTTTCATTGTGACCCAAAACCAAAAGTTGTTTCCTCATCAAAGCAGATCCTCAGTCAGGAAATCTGAGTTTGCTTTGTCTTCTGTTCCTTCTGCAGTTCACCGTAACATTTTCGTTGCACATTGATCAGTTTGGACTGTTGTTGTCTGTCAGTCAGGCCACCATGGCCAGCTGCTGTCTGCTCTGATTACTAACCCATTGCACCACCCCCAAGCCGATATGACCCAATCCTGACTCTGCCCAATGAGCTTTTACTTCAGCACTGGTTACTACACTGAAAGTCATGAAATTTCAGCTACCGTTTACCAGAAGGCTCATCATCAAGTGTGTAATTGCTGCAGGGGTGACATGGGTGTCTTGATGGCGTCTTTCACTCGCTTTATGTTACTCCAGTTACTCATAGGCTCTGAAAATTGAAGCATTATGTATATGAATGGTCTTAAATTAAAGGTAATATTTCTCACACCAGTTGAATTAAAGCAAACAGTATACATTACAAGTACACCTTGACTGTTTCATGTTCACTTAGATTTAGTTAGAATTTGTGTCATTGGACTTATGGATACCATTTCTAGGACATTGAATGTCCAATAATGTTTTTTATAAGCCGTCACCTTGCCATTTGGTCTGGTGCCAATTTAATTACCATAGAAGCTAACTATTAACAGCTAGCAGCCATTATCAAGTCACACATCACATTATTGGGCAGGATGGAGTGTATAAAGCTCGCTTTGGCAGCGCTTCATCTTTACAGATCTCTCTCCCAGAGCATCTCTAATAGATCAGTGTTTAAATTGTAAGTAGCCGATCCAAATTTAAACAAATTATTGATCACCATTAATTGTAATTTCTATGCAAAACAAATAACATAGTATTCAGATATGAAAAATAGTGATGCTATCAGTGATAATAATAAAAAACTGATGATGATGATGATACATTATATTCAATATCCCCCTCCCCCCTTTGCTTTCATTCCAATTATTGCCTTTTCCTAATTACACCATTAAGATAAATGGCTTAATTCCACTGTATCTTATCTAAGTTTCAAATTAAAAGCCTGAAAATTCAGTTTTGCTACCATACTTCCACTAAAAGTAATTAAAATAACCAAGGCAGATTTTTCAACCCACAAGCCAATTTTTGGATTACCTGTATTGTCTTGTTTTTGGTGGCAAGTCATTCCGAAGATTCAGAAGAGGAAAGGTCACGTCCTATAACCGCACCAAGCCTTGGCTGCAAATGCAACACATTCTCACACCCAACTCATCACATATTGATGCAGAACCCTTGTTGTGACGAAGCGTGAGTATCTGAGGAGTTAGGTACCCCTTTTACACTACTTAGTGATGTGCAAACCCTAACCCAAACATAGATGAATGTTCCCTGCTGTGTTAAGGGTTGACTCAGGAGTCAAGTATAGATTAGCATGTTGTTGGGCATAAGACAGAGTATTTTGTGATTTAAACATTTTTACCCGAGGCCAACATATGGCCATCGGGTATTGCGAAGACCCGGCGTCCGTCCGTCTGTCTGTCTGCCCATCCATCTGTCCGTTTGTCTGTCTGTGTACAGCATAAGTCCAGTTCTATTACTGCCATGGTTTTCAAATTCACAGGGAACATTCTTGGGGCACAGACCTTGGACAAGTTTGAATATAGCTAACCTTGATGTATTTTAAGAGGTTTAAAAAGTCACATTCTGTTATCTGATCCATTTTGTGCTTGAGTGACGCGGGTGACAGCCAATTAGAGTAGAGCTGCACTGTGACGTCAGTTGCTGGTTTCTTCAAAACCTCTTTGTTTTGTGTGTTTATATGCATGTTTCCCATATATCATGTAAAAGCTAGTGAGAAAGAAGTAAGCACTTCTAAAACTGAAAATGCTGTTTTTGGAACCTATTAACACCTCTGAACTTATATATAAGACATTTTATGGAGGTTAGCATGGTGACGTCACTTCTTAGTTTAGCTACTTGCTAACTGCTTTGTTTCTGGTATATTATGTAATTACAAGCGAGAAAAACACTTATAAAACTGAAAACACTGTTCTTGTAACCTGATAACACTTCTGGTGTCATTTACAAGAGAGTTTGTGGACATTAGCTTGCATGCTAATGTTTGCTAACTCAAATCTAACTTTGTCTTATTAATATTAAACGTGCAAAGAGGGTGATCTACAAATATTCCATGGTTTGTATAACTTGAACAAATGATGATTTGATTTGAACATGTATAAATCGTACGTAAGACAATAGGATCCTAATAATAAACTAAACAACTGCAAATTATAAATAACAAAATGCTCATATGGCCGAGGGTATTTTAGCATTACATTATTTTTTGTGAAACATTTTTAAAAACTGCTTCTTTGGTGGTTCAAAGATCAAAACAGGTGTTTCCAGACATTTATACAATAAAAATGCTCAAATAGGTTGAATATAAACTTGAGGTCTTTGAGTATTTCAAGCCTCCAATCTGCTTTCAAGTCTCAGTGGTTTATGAGATACAGCACACGATGATTTCATCAGGTGTTAAAGGTAACATCAAATAGAAAATATGTTAATACAAGTGAAGCGACGCACAGTGGCTGAAGCTTGCTCATGGTACACGAAGTGCCAAATTTTGAGCCCACAGTGAAGCGGGAAATGTCAAATGTCGAACACTTCCTGGCATGGGCAGAGGCCAAGGTTGCACAGGACTCCCCTGAAATCTGATTGGGCACAGATGATTGACATGTCATGGCACCGCACGTCTGGTTGAAAAGAGCTGCATTTTGAAATAGATTGAAATGATAGATTTGAAATTGAACATATCGATCGTCTGAACAATGGACTCCAAATGACACCAAAGTTATATTGGTGAGTAAATGACCGTATTTTATGCCAGAAATGAGGTCCAAGTTGTTAAAAGCAGCATTTCTCATTTAATTCTGGTTGCCTTTTGTATATATGTATATATATATATATGTATATATGTATGTGTATATATGTATATATATATATGTGTGTGTGTGTGTGTGTGTGTGTGTGTGTGTGTGTGTGTGTGTTTCTCCAGTGATTTTAAACGAGTAGGCAGCTCTTGATTCATGAGATATAACATAAAGACGCTCAGGCTGAAGGAAATACAGGTAATTTACTCCTCCTCTGTTCTGTATTAAATCTGTGTAACCTTTTAATTTTGCTCTCTGAAGGTCTTATTTTTAAATAACCTCTTAATTTTGCTGTCTGAGTGACACACCAATGACACAACTGTAGATAAATAAATCTAAAGTTATCTTCCTTAAACTTAAAAAGAAAGCAGATGTCTACAACTTGATATAAATGATTTAAAAATAGAAAATCCAGCTTACCGATGAAGTGGTGTAGAGGAGAATTTTCTTAAAAAGATGACCCGATAGTTCTGCTCCAATTTGCCAGAAAGTACATCTGAGATGCAAGTCTAGATTTAATGTTTTGGTGAAAGAAACGTTTGCATTTCTTCATAATTGATGTAAATAAAGTCCAAGACATATTCAATGACTTGTCCCCTGACTTGTCTGAAGAAAACTGGCAATAAAACTGATTATTATTTACGGTAGTATCAAGTTTTAGAGCTTTGCTTTCAGATTGAATTTGAGGAAGATAATTTTAGAAATGTTTATTTTTTATATTTTTTTGTATTTCTTGTATTTGAAATGGAATAAACAAATTAAAATGTGTGAAATTCCAAGTGTTCCAATACGTTTGGAGGACGCTGTATCCTAACCTTATGATGAGTGCAAATGAGTGTGGTATTATTACTGTTTTGTTTAAGAATGTTTTATTTTCACTGCTGCTGCACTATGTGTGAAATCATAGTCATATCATATTGATATGACAATATGGAGATGTGATAATTTGTCCATATTGTACAGCCCTACTGTCAACTAGCTGAAAAGTTTGAATATTAATTTACATCTACATTTAAAAAATGCTTAGTGTCAGGAGGTTAAGAGGACTGTAATTAGGGAGCTCTGGGAGAGCGGAGCTCCCCCCAGAAGCTGAAAGGTTGTAGCCATGCTAATGCTCCCCTGAAGCATTTGCTCAAAAAAAAGTCTGAAGGACCTAAATGACATGGTGAGATGCTGAAGAGCTGCGATCGTTCATGTCTGTGACATACACATATTACTAATTTTCAGGTTAAAATGTTTAATTGGCGCAAATGTAATCTCGGGGACCCTGGGTAATATAGGTTTTGGTTACCAAACACAAACACCTAAATATCTAAATGTCTAGCTATATGAAAGGACACAAAGACACTCAATGAAGGAGCCAGGAGACCAGAGATACAATCATACAAATATATTAGTTTGTTTTATTCAATTATATTCAATAATATGTCTCCCTTGACTTTGTGTAAGTTATTCCAGAAATAAATACAGATCATATTGCAAATGCAGTTACAAGAGTTTGGGATAATAGAGAGTTGAGGGCATTAAGGGGTTAAAGGGGTAAAGAGTAAATATTCAAGTCTCTTTGAAGGTGTCCAGTAAATGATCGGTGCATGCATGCTTGTCGCCCTGCCCGCCTGTGATCCCCACAGGGGGGTTAAATCGGAAAATCCGCAACTTTCACGGCTCGCTCTTTGCCGTCTCTGTCCTTATCTCAGAGTGGTTCATGGATTTGTGATGGTCAGCGTTGGATGGCGAGCAGTGGCCTTGTGATCTTGCTTCTCAGAGAGGCGCATCCCGGCCACATTTGCATGGATATATATATACACACACACACACACACACAATCCTTCCCATTTGTGTACAAAAATATTGCTGTTGTGACTTTGATATAGCTGGAAGACTGAAGCATTCTATTTGCATTTGGAAGACAAATTATGCTGATTCCCTTAAAACCTGTGCGGATGGTCTCACTGCTGGACCATCCATGCAGTCAAAAAAAACAAAAAAAAAAAAACAGAGAGAGAGAGACTGTGAATGAAAAGTCCACCTGAAGGTCATCCAATTATTGTCCTTTTAGAGCGCAAAGGTGTGACAGCAACATAATCACTTCCAAAGATTGTAACGCATTGTATATAAGTCCTTGCAATAAGAGTTGGTTCATTTGTAATAAGGCCTTTATAAGATGCTTATAAATATGATGCATTAAGACTATCCATTTTATAAGAGCATAATATACACGTTTCTGGTCATATAATTGGACATTCTGAACTACCTATATAATACTAAGTTTATAAACTGCTTATGAATGTTGTTAAATCCCTAATGAATTTCTTAAAGTTGTTTATAATAGTGTCACAAGCACATTTATTTAGTTTGTCACTGATTCTCTGCCGTCCCAGTAAGCCAGTTAGTTTCTACAACAACTTGACTTCTTGTTGCTTTTAACAGAATTTAACCACTTGGATGAGGGAACATTTAGGTATTTATTGAGTTTAAGTAACTTACTTTGACCTACTTTCACATTGCTTTATTGAAATTAGAGCATCATTAACATTTATATTGGCATTTATCAATGCCTTTTGTAGCTATCAGATTGAAACCGAGAGCAATGCCTTATAATCAAACAATACAGGTGTTTGTGATGCTATTGCTAGCACTCATAGTCTTATTAACCTATAATAAAGTTAATAAGCATTTTAAAAGCACTTTAAAAGGCTTTATTACCAGTTAAACAGTATTACCAGGACCTCAATTCAAAGCATGACCCAAAAGACCAACAGTGTGTCATTAAAGGGGAACTCCAGAATTTTCCAACTTGGGTTTTTTGGGGGTCAACTTTGCAATCAGGCAGTATTGATTGAGAATGCTAAATGGCTGTACAGTTTCCCTATTCAGTTGCAACAATAAGCAGTTTACATTGTACCCCGCTGACTTACATTATGTGGCCAATTAGCATCTGACACTGCATGACGCTGTTAGTATTCTAATTACCTCCACCAATGAAGCTGGGAGGAGGTTATGTTTTCACCCCTGTTTGTTTGTCTGTTTGTGAACAGCCTGTAACCCACAATTTTTCATATATCATTATGAAATTTTGACAGAGGATTCATATCCTGATAGGCAAGAACTGATTCAGTTTTCAAGGTCATAGGTCAAAGGTCAAAGTCAAAAAAATATTGGAAAAAATCGCTACCCTTTAACATTGAATGAATTTTCCAAAATTCGTAACTCTGTTAAAAAAGATCGAATTTCTTTCATATTTGAGAACGTTATGTAGGATGGTATCCTTTATCGACTGATAAAGTTGGATCCAGATCTGATCTGGATTACAGATTTTGTGGCCATTGAAACCCCATTTAATGTATATCTTACATTATATCTTATCAAACGTGCCCTCATCACTCTCATATTTGAAAGTCAGGTGCAGACTGGCACTCACTATCACTGGACAAAGGTTGATCTGGATCTGGATTGTGGATTTTGTGGACATTTTCATATCATATTGAAAAGCCCATTTGCTGTATATTTTGCATTATATCTCAATCAAAAGTGCCTCAGTCACTCTCATTTTTCTCTTATGGATTTACCTACAGCACCAAAATTGGATAGATGTTTCAATTTTATGCCTGTTTGTCTTCCAGTTATCGGTTGGAAACCAAGTGCCAAAAAGTAAAGACAAATTGTGCATAGCAGAGATAACCAGTGTCCTGTGAAAATTATCTGAAAAAGAATTCAGAAACTGAAAAAGTTGGGAAAAAAACCTGACAACACCACAAAAAACTTTCAAGTGGGTTAGGGTATTAGGGTTACGGATTCAAGTGCATGAACTAAGTACATACTCCTGACATTTGATCACATCTAATTTAGCTTCTGAAAAGCCACAGGACTTTGACCTTGAACATTTTTTCCAAGGTAAAAATTTGTGGAATTGGATACAAGTATTGGCTGAGGTTTGCGCTCTTCGAGTGCGGTGCTCTAGTTCAGTATTGGACCGATTTAAAATTGTTTATGTCCTGACTCTGAGTGAAAAGTCAAACCCAAAAACATCTAAAAATAGAGACCAGGTTGAAAACTTTTCCCCTTCAAAGCACCACAGGTCACAAAACCCAACTTTTGATCAAACTGAAAATAACACCTGCTTGTAGGTTACACTGCAAAGTCGCCACAAAAACAGAGGTGGCGCATTAGCTTCTCAGAGGTGAAGCCGTGGTCTGTTTGTAAAGGTCACACCTTTTTAGCCACAGCTGCACCGCCTCCGTGCAAGGCGCTGCGCGAGCAATATAGATGCTCCCAGAGATTGTGGGTGCGCCGTTGTTAAAAACAACCAATCAGGTTTTTATATGCCAATAAAATCCCACATTAAAGGACGCGGCGGGAACCACGCCTGCATTGATGCATCTTTTTTTAATTATATGTCTGAAAAATTTAAGAAGCAAGGACAGCATCGCTCTTTTGTCGACACACTTGATCCTCTCTTCCTCCCCATCTCTCTCTCTCTGTCTCTCATCTCTCTTTTGTGTGTGTGTGTGTATGTGTGTGTGTTTTCTGCTGCATTGCAGATGTGGCAAAGGGACTGCATCTCAAAGTAACACACAGCCAGCTCCCAAAAAGACTGTTACAAACATTAACGCTGTACTAAAACACACAGTTGGTTTCTGTATCAATATTAATCTATATCAGTTTTTCCCTCCTCTGCGCCCTCAAAGATAATGTGGCTGCGCCTTGTTAATGGAGTTTATTGCTTTCTGCCCAAGGACTCTGCTCATTGATTTGGCCTCTGATTTCGACTCCATTTTTCTTTTTCTTCTTAGAAGCACAAAACTGTTTCCTACGTAAACCAAAGATGATGTGTGACATGTATCCATCAATATATATTTGTCACAAACAGCAATTTACATTCTTACCACCTCTCTGTTTAAAGGCGTGGCTTGTTCACAAAATATATTAGAGTACATACAACATTTCTGTCCCAAAACTTTAGAGCAAATTTTAATTTGTTTCAGTCGAACGTGCAATAATCTGTCTGATTTCCACGATTGTGCAGTATGGCTCAGTTCGTAGACTGGGTTGTCCACTGACCGAAAGGATGGGGGATTCAACCCCTGCCTGCTCAGTCTTGAGGCACAGAATTACATTTTGATCAACTTTGATGCATATCTTTAGGTCAATACCCAATCACTTAGAGAAAGTAGATCAGTAGGATAACTAGTTGGGGCTACCAATATATAGACCTCTGTTCAATTCCCGTTCACGCTAACCATCTGCGTTCTTGGACAAGACACTTTATATGCATCGTTCCAGTCCTTCCAGCTATAAATGAGTACTGGTTTGGGCTTGGGAAGGAGTCTGCATTGAACTGATGTTCTGTCCAGGGGGAGTTGTCCACTTAGTGATGCGGAAACTGTCAATAAGAACCAGACGTCAGTATAGGACTTGTTTCTTCCAATCACATGCTGTCACTGCAGTGATAACCTTGATGTGATCAAAGTGATCAAACCAGGTAGTGAGTGTGGTTCCCTGTTTTGAATAAACTTAAAGCAGTTGTTGGTTGAAAGTTCAATTGTAGAACAGACTCTATTTTCTGGACTATAAGTCATGTTTTGTTTATTTGTCTTGCTGGTCCTGCAACTTATATTTCCAAGTGACATGTATGTCAAAAATATACTGCATGATCATTTATGGCCACAAGATGGCAGTGTCTAAAATAGTGACCAAGTGAACGCTGTTCCTGTATGATGATCTGAATAGCTGTTTATTAAAGAATGATCGTCAACTCTGCACTCCACTTGCCCCTCCCTGAGCCTGGTTCTGCTGGAGGTTTCTTCCTGTTAAAAGGGAGTTTTTCCTTCCCACTGTCGCCACGTTCTTGCTCATAGGTGGTCGTTTTGACCATTGGGGTTTTTCTGTAATTATTGTATGGCTTTTGCCTTACAATATAAAGCGCCTTGGGGCAACTGTTTGTTGTGATTTGGCGCTATATAAATAAAATTGATTTGATTTGATTTTACTTGTTTGCACTTTGTGGTACAGCCGCAACAGAGGAACATTGCTACACTCAGGTAAGGCTAACTGGTATAATCAATTATTTAAAAAAGTTTATTTATATTTGGTGAGGTAAATAATGTACAGACATTTAACTCGACTTTGAAGTGATCTGTTCAGTGGCAACAAGGAGGAGTTTATTTGTCTTGTACAATAAAATTAATTTGCCCGTTAGCTTCTGTTTGCTAATGTGATACTTGCATAAAAAAATTAAGTAGACTAAAAAGCTAACGCTTTCCAAAAATTAAAAATAAAGCTTAGGCTGTAATTCAGCAGAATTCTTCTTTATTGATGGTGCAGTTGCATCTCTCTCTCTCTGTGTGTGTGTGTGTGTGTGTGTGTGTGTGTGTGTGTGTGTGTGTGTGTGTGTGTGTATGTATGTATATATATAATATGAGTTCTCGCCAGGGCAGTTGAGCATAGGGGGCCCCCATGCTGTGATTTGGATCCCCTATGCTGTGACTTAACCAGCATAAGGGGCTTTTCAGGAAATAGTGTTTCAAAGGGTTATAAATTAAAAAATTTTTGGCCCCTGGACTGTCCTACAATACTCGCACCTGCAACACTCATCGTGTGGCTATGCCCCACCAAGTTCCCCCGTATGCTTTAAAAAAATCCTGGTGAGAACCCTGCATATTTTCCTCTTCATGACGCATTGTTTGACAGATGCAACTAATACTCTAATGTGACATATTTTCCAGAAAATACAGTAAATCTGTGTGGCAATGGTGGAATTATCCCAACATTATTATTTTCCCAACAATATTTTTCAGCCCCTGAGGCCTGTCAGGTCAGTGGTTTTCTCCAGTTTCTGTAGCATGAAGAGAATGAGTGTCTACAACTAGCTCTGGGTGGTGAGGCCGGTCCATCGCAGGATACATTGCCTAGCAAACACCAGTGCCCATTTCCAGCTGGGCGGACTGATATAATGTAGATGAAGTGTCTTGCCCAAGAACACAGACTGGTAGATTGAAGTCTGTATCTGGAATTGAATGCCGGTCTTTTTGTTGGCAGTTCAGCTCGTATCCCACAGACCACATTGCAGAGGTGGACTTAAAGACCCTTAAAGCTCAACTGTTCCAGGAGAGTTGGCCAAGAGCCACATAAGATTTGCATCTCCAATTCTACGCACGACTGAAGCATTAGGAAATGAAACCTCGAAGCTTCAGTATCTCTCTGCCTATCTCGCTGAGTCCTTCAGCACCTCGGATGACCCCCGGCTCTGCAGTCATAATTCGCTCAGTAAGCAGGGAGGGCCCTGACTTTGGAGAAGCAGGATGGAAGGGAGTCCCCAGGGGAGAGGTGCTAGCAAATGGGGAGCATGCACGCTTGTGCAAGCTGTGTGAAGCACGCAGCTAAATCAGATACATACATCATTTATCCTTCTTTGTTATGCATAGCATACTCACAAGCACGTGTCTCCTATCTTTTTTTTCATATTTTCCTTATAGAAGCAGTAATGCCTGCACTCCAAAGTGCCAATATTTAATATTTAAAGCTGATACCAGGGACATTTATAAGTGAGTTAAAAGCAGTAAATTCAGCCGCAGGGGGTTTTGCTAATCAAACATGTGCTCCAACAGACGGCCACCGAGATAAGCGGCAATCTTTCCATCCCGTAATTCACACGGAATTGTTTTGAAGTGAAGCCCGAAGGCTGGAGACCAGACGGGGTGGAACAGAGGAGCCGAGTTCAGACTTACATCCAAGAAATGAGGGAGGTGAGAAAACACATAGAATAAAGGCACGGGTCAGTGGACAACCCGCTCGAACCTCACCCACCCACACACACGACATGGAAATGTTTCACAAGAAGTAATCAGAATCAGTATCCCTCATGAACAGCCTCACCATTATTAAGGTGCCAGTATATTTTAAAAGAAGATGATGGAAAAAATAGGCTAATAAAAGCAAAGTAGCATTTGTATAATGTAGTACAAATATTTTGTTCACAAAGTTGACTGTTTAAATGCACGTGTAACATTTTCTCAACATCCTTCACACTTCGAAATGTGGGTGTGATGCACTTTTAAGGAAGCTTAGGTTATATCCTAACTGTTCAATTTCCTAAGAAACAAGATAATTCATACAAAAAACCCCAAAGGTTTAACACTGCTGGTTTCCCCCAAGAAACAAGTTTGACATTTATTTTCACAGAATTCTACTTTGGACTTAATTCCATTGTACTATCAAACTTTGCATGAAATCATGAGGTATTATTCAGAACCGCGATGTTTGGTTGGGAGGTTGGCTACCTACACCAGTCACATGACTTACAGAAAAAGTGTCTGTCCTGAGTCTCAAATAAAAAAAAAAAGACCTGCCATCTGAACCCTGCGATTAGCATCAAGGTTGGCAGCTTGATGGAAACACACTTTCTCTGAAATATGTACAGCTTACAGGAAATATACTCTTTAAAAAAGAAGTAAAAATGCATGTTGTTAAGGAGGGAACAACTTGAAATTTCAATGCCATCATCCACCAATTTACATATAACACGTTGGCAACAGAAATGTGATGTGTAAAAGACCGTTGTAGCCATTCAAGTTTCTGAGAAGGACTGTGATTTAATCATGCAGATTTTACAGATCCACTCACTGGCTCCCTGAATGACTATTAATCCTTTGCTTGCTTTACTAATAGAAATTTTGTCCAGATATTGCCATTCCTTTTGAAGTACACTGACACTGTTACAACACCACAACCCTAAAAACCCAGCATATATTTTAAGAAATGCTTCAAGAATAACAGGTAAAAAAAGAAAAGAAAAGATAACAAGCCTTTTATGACACCTGCCGCAACGTGCAGTGTAATTATGAGTTTTCAACCCACACCATTGTAAAATATGTTTCAGGAGCATCTACTTGCGCTCATGTGTGCATCATTTACGCGTTATGTACAGTGGTGAGCACAGTCCACTAATCCACTAATTAGCAAAGCTAAATTTTTTGTTAGCTGATTAGCCTTACAATTTTATTTATTACAATTTTATTTAGTTTTACAAATTGGACAAGTTATTGAAATTAACGACACCTCTGTCATTTTAAAAAGCAAAAATATCAGCTATAAAGTAATGCACTAATTTGGAAGGTTTTAGCGTTTTACAGACACACATGCCGAAAAGCATTATGGGAAAATTAGTTTCCTGTCATCAGCGGTTGGTCGGTATATGTAAAAAAAAAAAAAAAACACACAAATTACTGTAACATGTGTGCTGGTTTTTACAAATAAACCTGTATTTGTAAATATGTCATTTCTTTTCATTTGTAAAAAAAGGCAATTTGAAAACTGAAAATTCTGTTTGTTCCGTGATTCAGCACTTTTAGCGAATGTGTGGCAATGAACACTGCCACCCCGGAGACGGCAATGTTCATGGCAGTGTGAATACCAGTGGCAGTTTGAATTTTCCCATAATGCTTTTCGGCATGTTTGTCTCTAAAATGCTAAAACCTTCAAAATTAGTACATTACTTTAAAACAAAAACATATAGCTGATATTTTCTCTTCGTAAAATGACAGAGGTGACGTTAATTTCAATAACTTGAATTAATTAGTTTGTTTAAAATTTTGGCCATAAGTCAAAACTGTCTTGCTGTGCATGACTCCTGTGATACATCTGTAAGCCTGTATGACTGTGAAAATAAATGTTTTTTTTGTTTGTTTTTCCCTCCTCCTCTTTGATCACCAGCTCTGTTTTGATGAGGAAAGGCTGATCTGAGACAGAAGTACTCGCTCGTTGTTGTGTCATTAACTGCTAGTGAACTGAAGTCCATACTGAAAGTTATTGGTTTAGCTTTTAGCTGTAACTTCCACTAAATTTGTTAGGGGTTTATTGGTTTAGCTTTATAAAAGTTAACTTTTCACTTAGTGGATTAATGGTTATCAAAGATAACTCTTTGGTTCGCTGTGCCCACCACTGGTCATGTACATAACAAAATGGAGTTGCACACTCCCAAAATGTACCATATGATATAAATCAAGAAGATATGACCCAATATCTCTCACAATTCCTTAAAAAAAAAAAGTAAAAACAAGATTACATGTCATTTAAAAATAATTTGTAAGAACACTCTGATTACACAAATGGAATATAATGGTGACAACCTTTGAAATAAGTGTGCAACGTGCTCCCCCCTCCCTACCACCACCACCACCACCAAAAAAAAAAAAACTACTTTGGGTTTGAAACTATAAGATACTGCTGTTATGAAGGGCTGGTGCACAGGTAATCATACAATCACAGTATGAACGTCTCCATAGCGAACCAAGATATAAAGTCTTTAAAACTTTAAAAGAAGTACTCCTGATGGCTTTGCTTAATTAGAACTCAGAGCATAAAGATGACATGATTGTAGCCTGACATTATCACACTCAGTTATATCGCCACCATATGTGCTGTCTCTCTCTTGTTTTGTTTTTTTTGCATTAGTACAGGCATACGCGTCAGCAGAAAAGCATCTGTTCCAAAGTAAAATGTTAGCCCTTAACTCTCTTTGCAAAATATGCTGGAATTCTGAAAACAAGAGGAAAAACCTCCAAAACAAACGGTTATAGCAACGTCAATTTTTTCTTTCCAGCTCTTAAAGTATAGTCAGAGTCACAGAATTCACGGCCACGGCTGTTTTCTGAACGTCACCACCCTTCCCCAACACGTCACTGCCTCTGTAACGCATCACTCAGCTCGAGCTCGAGCTTCTTCTAATTAACATTTTAATTAAACACTTGTGTAATTACCTCACAAATTATAGTCAAACATGGGTATTCTGGATTTAGTAGCTCACAGAGGGTCAGACACACCAACCTAAACATCTATTTAACAGTTTAACTGAGGTCATTAGTCCTTTGGATGGGGTGCAAAACTCATGGTTTAACGGTAGGTTGCGTGGAATCATTTTGTACAAAATCTGTCCTCTCGTTGGCGCAAAGTCTTGAGGTAAACTTTGTTTTTGTCCCTCTGGTGGAAGATTACTTTTGGACATTCTGGACAGGCGTGTTTACTGGTATTACAGTCAGGTGTGTAAGTATTTGGTCAGCAACAGAATTTCTGTAGTTTTGCCTCCCTACACCACCACAGTGGAGATGAAAATGAAACAATCAAGATGTGCTTCTAGTGTCGACTGTTAGCTTTAATTCAAGAGGATTAACAAAACAGTCCCTCCCTCCTTTTCAGGGCCCAAAAGATTGAAGTAAATGGACAAACTAAACATGAGTATTTTCACTTTTACAGCCTGTTTTCTTTAGACAAGTCAGGGGATGGATACATGAACATTTTAAAATCCCTTAATATGTCTTGGACCTCATTTGCATCAATCATTAATACAAACAGTATGGTGCTGCATGGTAAATCTGTCTGGAGTAGGCAGTTCTTACAAACTGAGTGATTGTGCAAGAAGGAGACTAGTGAGGGAAGCCATCAAGACATCCCCAAAAACTTGGAAGGAGTTAAAGGTTTCTGTGGCTGTGACTGGAGACAATGTGCATCGTGCAACTTTTTTCTGTTGCATCACTAGTTTTGAAGGTTTTTGTTGGATTGGCACAGAGAACGATTTTCTTGAGTGGGAGTTTCAAGCCTAAATTTTATTTATCTTGCGTGAAAATCTTTCTCTTTTCCATTCGACCTTGAACCTGTGGTACAACGGAATGCGGTTTTTGAAAACTGCCTACTGCAGACATAGCATGCCATACCATTTGTATTACTTAGTGATTGATGTTAATGAAGTCCAAGACATATTCTGTGACTTGTTAATATTCATGTATCCATCTCCTGACTTGTCTGAAGAAATCTGGTGGTAAAAAGTTTGTCAAATTACTTATGGGCTCTGAAAATGGAGGGACTGTGTATAAAAAAAAAAAAGTCATAATTCCTTAATGATTAATGCAATATGTTTGTTAAACCCCTTGCATTCATGCTTAAAATTTTCAATACAAGCGCATTTTGATTTTCTTTATTCTCCACTGTGGTGGATTACAGAGACAAAATTACTAAAAAATCACAACACTGTCCAAACATTTATGGACCTGATTGTATTTACAACCACTAGTTGCAGGGGAGCAAGGATTTGCAGGAGCAGTATGTGTGTACAGTTCCCTTTTATGTCTATTCATTTTTTATTTTTTGCTTATCTCTTCTTGACTCTTTTTCTTTGGTTCCTCCTCTTCTTTAAGCCTGGAGGATCACTCTACCCACACGCCTTCCTTTAGAATTTACAGGATTGTTTTCCTTCTGTTAATGCAAAAACCTTAGGCAGAAAAAAATTACTGTATTGTTCCGAATATAATACAGTTGGGTTTTATGTTGTTGTTGTTTTTCCTTGGAAGTACCTCAGAAAAAATAGTAATTTTATACTCAGGTTCTAGACTTTAACATGTCATACAGTAGTGTTCAGAATAATAGTAGTGCTATGTGACTAAAAAGATTCATCCAGGTTTTGAGTATATTTCTTATTGTTACATGGGAAACAAGGTACCAGTAGATTCATTAGATTCTCACAAATCCAACAAGACCAAGCATTCATGATATGCACACTCTTAAGGCTATGAAATTGGGCTATTAGTAAAAAAAGGTAGAAAAGGGGGTGTTCACAATAATAATAGGGGCTGTTGACGCTACAAACTCAAAACTATTATGTTCAAACTGCTTTTTTAGCAATCCTGTGAATCACTGAACTAGTATTTAGTTGTATAACCACAGTTTTTCATGATTTCTTCACATCTGCGAGGCATTAATTTTGTTGGTTTGGAACCAAGATTTTGCCTGTTTATTAGTGTGCTTGGGGTCATTGTCTTGTTGAAACACCCATTTCAAGGACATGTCCTCTTCATCATAAGGCAACATGACCTCTTCAAGTATTTTGACATATCCAAACTGATCCATGATACCTGGTATGCCATATATAGGCCCAACTTGGTGGTGGTGACCGGCTTTCTGCTGTGTGTAACAATAAAATTCTTTTGAATCCTTTTGAATCCTTTGAACACCATAGTAGGAGAAACATGCCCATATCATGATGCTTGCACCACCATGCTTCACTGTCTTCACTGTGAACTGTGGCTTGAATTCAGAGTTTGGGGGTCATCTCACAAACTGTCTGCGGCCCTTGGACCAAAAAAGATCAGTTTTGCTGTCATCAGTCCACAAAATATTCCTCCATTTCTCTTTAGGCCAGTTGATGTGTTCTTTGGCAAATTGTAACCTCTTCTGCACATGTCTTTTATTTAACAGAGGGACTTTGCGGGGGATTCTTGCAAATAAATTAGCTTCACACAGGTGTCTTCTGTCATGGCACTTACAGGTAACTCCAGACTGTCTTTGATCATCCTGGAGCTGATCAATGGGTGAGCCTTTGCCATTCTGGTTATTCTTCTATCCATTTTGATGGTTGTTTTCTGTTGTCTTCCACGCGTCTGTTTTTTTTTTTTTTCATTTTAAAGCATTGGAGATCATTGTAGATGAACAGCCTATAATTTTTTGCACCTGCGTATAAGATTTCCCCTCTCCAATCAGCTTTTTAATCAAACTACGCTGTTCTTCTGAACAATGTCTTGAACGTCCCATTTTCCTCAGGCTTTCAAAGAGAAAAGCATGTTCAACAGGTGCTGGCTTCATCCTTTATTAGGGGACACCTGATTCACACCTGTTTGTTCCACAAAACTGACGAACTCACTGACCGAATGCCACACTACTATTATTGTGAACACCCACTTTTCTACTTTTTTTTTTTTTACTAATAGCCCAATTTCATAGCCTTAAGAGTGTGCATATCATGAATGCTCGGTCTCTTTTTTGCCAGCTTGCACTCAGCCGAGACGGACGCACTTTTCTCTTCTCCCTCCCTCCTTATCTTTCCTGCTTCTGTGGCATGTTGTCTGTGAGGCTGCAGCTTTGTTCTTCTGGAAAACGACAAAAATGGATCTGTTAAAGTGGTCTTTGAATGCAATTGACACTATTTTTTCTACAAGACATTTGGGGGCAGAGGACCCGACCTGTCCTGCCGGGACGCATGTGATGGGTTACGTGATGGACTCGTGGAGGAGATGGCAGGTCATGTGCCTTTACATGCTTTCTGTGGAGGACGTCGAAGATGTGTATATATTTGGCTTGGTGGTGACCGGCTTTCTGCTGTGTGGAGCGGGCATGGCACTGGTTTACTGGAAAATCAAGAAAGTGGAGGCAGCTTTGATTGGGCCGTCCAGACTGCCCTAGATGATTGATTTGATTGGGAAGGCAGTGGCTGCGCAGTCGGCGGGTGTTAACCGCACGCTGGAAAACATCTCGGGCAGGATTGCAGCTCTGGAAACCCGCTTTGACCGTCTGTAAAGACCACATTCTACATTCAGATGCATTGAGAGCCACTCTGTTCTCAGAACTGTGGAATCTTTCAGGCGTCTGCTAATCTGGATATTCATTTGGCCTCTCCAAAACACAGCTGCACTCCAAGGCCGCTGTGATAAAAAACCTCCTCAAGAAGATCAACACTTAAGCCTCGCTCCCTTGGTCATCCCCTCCCTTCAGCTTCTCCAGCTCTGACGTTGACTGTGGACAGTGGACTGCTCAGGGCTGAGCCCCTCCCCCTCCAGGATTGTCAGACAAGGCCGTTGACGGCGCCAAATAGGCTGCCTCCGGAGTGTTCTGATAAACTGGACCTTCAAATCTTGGTTGTCGTCCTGCGTCTTTGTTTGTCTGTGTGATTATTGTTTTTCTGTGCTGATGGGGTTTTTTTTCCTAATTGCTGCTGTGTAACGCAGCGGCTATGAGGGTTTTGTTCTCTCCTTTATCCCTCGTGTGTGCTTTTTTAATATATGTTTATGTACCGGGCGGGCCTATGTGTGTTGTGTGTCGTTTGTTATGGGTCGGTCTTGGTTTGCTCAGCCCTGCTGTTGACCAAGGCAGGGACGTACATTTGGAGCTGGTCCCCGGGCACCTAATGGCGACTTCTGCTCCTACTGGCAATTAGGATGGGTTAAATGCAGTAGACACATTTCATTGTGCAGGGAACATGTTATTTTGTGCATATGACAATAAAATTTTTTTGAATCCTTGAATCCTTGTTGGATTTGTGAGAATCTACTGGTACCTTGTTTCCCATGTAACAATAAGAAATATACTCAAAACCTGGATTAATCTTTTTAGTACTACTATTATTCTGAACACTACTGTACATCCTGAAGCAAACTGCCCATCTAACTAGCATATACAGTGGTTCCTCACTATAACGCGGTTCACCTTTCGCGGCCTTGCAGTTTCGTGGATTTTTTTTAGAGCAATTTTGCATGCTTTTTTTTTTTTTAACGGCGCATTGTGTTCTGCGTCCTTATCAGGCGGGCCGGTCGCGGCACCGGTCAGCATCCCCGCGATTGCTCTCACTGCCTCCGATGCACTTTCAGCGGGCCACTCACACCGCCCTCTGCTGTGCGGAACTGCACCAAATCTGGCAACAGGTCCAGAGACTACGCTCGCTGTTTTGATCCAAATGTTGACTGCAGCCGCAGAGCTCCGTGGCCACCGAGAGAGGACTTGGATTCTTTGCGGGTCCCGCATCCGTACCTCCGGAGGCAGTGAGCGAAGGGAGAGCACGCGCATTGTGTTCTGCGTGTGTCTGTTTATAATCTTCTCGCACAGAAGAAAAAAGAGAGTGTTTACACAGGAGCGAAAAGTGAGAAAATGTTAATGCCTGAGAAAAGTGTATAAAGTGTGTAGTGAGGGGTTTTACAGCCTTAAAACATCTATAATAATTGCAAAAAAATAGCGCTGACTACTTCGCGGATTTCGGTTATCGCGGGTTATTTTTAGAACGTAACTCCCACGATAACCGAGGGACCACTGTAATGCCGAATGACACAGTGATCATTCTCCTAAGAGTGTGGTTCAGAGGTCTGGCAAATTAACCAGCAACTCAGGAGAAGTTATGTTTTACAATTAAATTGTAAGTCCCTTCGGCTGCTCCCTTGTTTGCACTCGGGGTCGCCACAGCAAATCCAAGGTGGATCTGCATGTTGAATTGGCACAGGTTTTACGCCGGATGCCCTTCCTGACGCAACTCCACGTTACATGGAGAAATGTGGCAGGGGTGGGATTTGAACCTGGAGCCTTCTGCACTGAAAACCAAGCGCATTAACCACTTTAAATTCATGGTGATAAATACAGAACAGTCATCAAACAACTCTAAAGCAGCCAATAAATACAGTGTGAAAATGTAAGGAGACTGCAATTCAAAAAGAACATCATAAAATTGCTAAGTCAGAAAGGCTATGGTTCTAAACGCATCAGTGTGTTGAAAAAAGAAATGAGTGGCTGCCCACAAAATGTGCTTTCATTCACATTATTTCCAAATTAAAGCATTTTTGGTCATTCAAAAAATTTGGATTTCCTTATATTTGGAACAATACAGTACTGTCCCTAGCATTTTGAAATGAGAATGTTGGGAGTGAATCGTGAAAAATGACTTATTTTTCACATTAAATGTCAGAAATAAATGAAACAATACTGCAAAATATGACAACCACCTGGTTATTTCTACTAGTTGACCAAATTAATGGCCACAAAATGTAAATGTAAAGCACTTGAGGACCAGACGTTCAGTTTCAAAATAATCATGTTGTTACCTTTTACATATGACTTTGGTTTATCTTTTATTCCTACAAACCACAGCAATTGCAATCTGTGATCTCCCAATGGCAGATTTTCACACCGCATTTGCAATACAATAATAAAGAAGGCTTAAATTCCATTGCATCAAAATCAAACTCTCCTGGAGAGGTTTGTGCTAATTCAGCTGCGGATGTGAAGAAGCACATGTAGAGGGGGTTGGGGGGGCAGGGGGTGGCATGGCATTTTTGTGGAAATAACAAGTCCTACAGTGTGATGTCTGTTCGCTCCAGTGAAGCAGCTCGGGGGCCAGCAGTGATGGTTGTGGGCCTCGTTTCCTGACAAAACTCAACCCTAGGAGAGTTTCCTGCAAGCATTTCTGTATATTATCAACGAAGGGTAGATTTATGAAAGAAAATGAAAAGAAAAATTGCACCATGTTGTTTCTCTTTCTTGCATTAAAAACTAAATAACAGGAAAACTTTCATGTATTGAAACCTTGACAATTTAATAATTTTGTATTGTGTATACACTGTCATTAAGTTTTTATATCTTTATTTATTGGAAGAAATGGCATTATTGACGTATTTACCAAACATTGCCACAACAATTATTTCCATACTGGATTTCCCAAGCAGATTTTAGAACCTCAATCAAATAATGGTATGATGCTCTGTTTTTTCTAACACAGAACACATTTATGTGATTTATGAAACAAATTGCACTTTAAAAAAAAAAATAAATAAATTAAAAAAAAATATCTATATATATAAATAAAGAAAAATTATACCTCATCCAGATGTGAACAGCTGCAGTGGCTTAAGGAGGGTTTGTGATAGCTGTGGTTGTTTGCTACTGGTGACCTATAATTGAGGACCGCGCTTGTCAACCGAGATGGACCAGAAGAAAATGTGTAATGTGCAACTTGTACATGAATTTAAAAAAAAAAAAAAAGTGGACAGGACTGTTTTTTCAGAATTGGTTTTGCACTACAGCGCCGCCAATGGTTCTGGAATTGGATTGCGGTCTTCTGCGTGTCAGTCATGATGACAGTGGAGCTAGTTTAGCTCCTGCTTGTATTCCCCTTGAGTAAAAATTATACTCAAATAAAGCAATCAATACTCAAATCTCATACGTTTCATGAATTTAAAAAGGATTCGATCTATGTCAGCAAAAATAAATGGCTTCAGCCAACACTTGTACGGGAAGAGCAGACTGAAATTCTAATGTCTTTTGGAAATACCGCCTTAGTTTAAGAGGGTACATTGGATTTTCACTCATCTTAGTCTGAAGATGTTTAGTGGAAACGAGGCCCTGATCATTTTTGACCCAACTTTAAATGAAAAAGAAAAAAAAAAATGCACTCAAAATGAAGCAAAAAATTTTGCTGACTTGAGCATAGCAATGGGGTATGTTTTTAAATTGTGTGAACACACAACAACACAGTTTGTTGTTGGTGAATGCATTTTTTGGATAGATCTTTAGGCTACGCCATACTAATTGAAAGAACCGTCTGTAGATCCCGTGATGGCTTTGTAGGGTCGCGTTATGCATGGCCAGCCTTGCAGAATGGGCAGACATTCACTGCTGCACCGCTATGTTTGCATTGACACATGAGATGATTCGGAATATGAAAATGAACTGTGTGGATACCAATTGTAATAACGACATGTGTGCACGCGCAAGCTAAGCGGCTGTTTGAGGGAGCTCGTCCTCTCGTTTAAGGGGTCGAAAGATTCTGATCAGTGCCAGAACTCCATTATGGCGCCAGAGGACAGGAGGGGTTTTCATTGTGCCACCCGAGTGGAAATTGAGTCCGTGTCACCAAATAATCAAAAGGTGAATGGCAGGCAAAGAAGATGACAAGGAGGGGAGGTATCCGGCCTTCTGTGAAAGTTGCTGACACACACAAGATGTGGACCGAGCAGATGGCTGCATAACAGAAGTGTGCGAGAGTCTCAGTGACGGCCTCACATTACCATGGCTCCACTCCCAGGCTTAAGTGAGGAGCCTTTTGCAGAACTTAAAAACCGTGTTCTTTCCACTGGGGCAGATTTGAACATCGCACCCATTGGTGGTGAAACTCAGAAGACTGATTATTTGAGTTAGTGGAAGATGTCACTGATGTTTTAGCTAGAAGGCATGTGATATTTCCTTACAAACATGCTAAACGACTGTTCATCTCCTTGTGAAGTTTATTGCTTGTGGATATCCCAGGCTCTGCTTTTCAAACAGGGTCATTTAATCAGAAGGTGGAGGGCTGGTGTGGACAGGGGAGGGGTCTTTGAAGGTAAAGGGGTAAAGGGGTCTTCTCCCCACTGGCCAGCTTTGATAGACCTGGTGGAAATCCTTGAACTGTTTGTTTGAGGTTTCCACCATCACATGTTACCCTAACCGCGTTGGTTCTCAGTAATGGGCAGAGTTTGATGGGGTGGGTTAGCCTAAACAGCCCTCCCTATTCAGGTGTGCTGGTGCCCATGTCATCCAATCCACCAGTATCTCCTAGTGCTAGGAGGTTGCCTTTTGGTTTGGATTGATGGTCTTTCTTGCCATTCTGGAGTGCAGGCAAGTCACTGGAGGTCTTCTGCGTTTTCCTTGGTGGACTCTGCTCAGCAACGTCATGAAGAGACGGCTCCCTGTACATGGCAACTATGGAAAGAGGAAACCATTAAACGATGGAGCAAAGATGAATAAAGTCCTAAATGTACTCAAAGGGGTACTCCTCATAAAAATACAGTACAATTCCACTGGTGTATTTGAAGAATATCGTAATCTATTGCACCTTCAATGAGTTTGGGCAGGAAGTGTGCTGCTCCCTTGGTCTTCTTTACGCGATTCCCCTTCATGACTTGTCCGTCCCGATTGATGCCAATGTACCAGGCTCGGCCCGATTGAGTTTGCCGGTAAAGGATAGATGAGTAGGTTACGTAGTAGTTCTCAAAGACACACTCCTTAAACTTACACTCCGGTGTGAAGTTCTCCTGAAAAGAAATGGAGACAGACACTCAACGAGTCAGCAGAAGTAGCACATTTGGTTTGGGTGATTTCGGTTCACCTGCTTACCAACAACAGTTGGCGGAATCTTTCATCCCTTCACAGTTCAGTGACCCACCGTCAACCTTCAGTGCCACTGTGGCTCACACATGCAATCATGTTCTGTATTAGACAATATGTCAACACTGGGGCATCCCTGCCCTCCATTATATCTCTCCATCTTGCATTCCCCCTCTCCTCCTTCTCTTCAGCCCTCCGTCATTTGGTAACCTTGTCGAGGAACAAACCAATTTGCAGGATTGATTTGGATCCTTGGTGTGACGGGTAAGCAGAAAAGGCCTGAATAAGGACTTTGCTCTCTCTCTTCCCACCCTTATTCATTTCTACCTCTCTTGCCCGCCATCCCCTAGCTCTCCAATCTCTCTCTCTCTCTCTCTCTCTCTCTTTGCTTGTCTGCCACCCCAGGCGTGGGAATGCAACCTCAACGCCTGCCTATACCCATCGGCCTGCACATAAACAAGCTAATTACATTGACTGCATCGCCCATTCTTTAATTACACATCCATTCACTTAGGCGGCATTCATTTCCTCACCCACCCATTAACTTAACTCTAATAACACAGAGTGAAATTCAAAGGTCTGGAGTCTCTTGGAAGGCAGAATCAGATTGTGATCATTAACTGTTTTTGCTGCAGTAGTGCAGTGAGTCTCTGTATTAAACTGCACGATTAAAGTTTGCTTTGTGCTGGGTGTTGGCGTGGTCAAGCTCGTTAATTGATTTATTATATGACTTAAAGGTAGCCTTGATGTGCGAGAAATATGTTTGGCTGATGAGGTGTTGTGAGGGCATTATTAATAATCTGCAGTCAGCCACAACTAAAGGGGGATTGGTCCAGTTAGCCACTATCACTCCGACAGGCCACCACAAAAACATAGTACAACGGTTGGCTTTTCTAAGCACAGCACTCTTGAGGTTGCCTACCTCTGCCATTGGCCAAAGCACTATACCATTGAGATTTGCACCAAAATAGGTTTGTAACCCAAGACAATCCCAAGTTTTGTTGAAATTTGTTAATTTATTCTTGCAGTGACGTGGAGACCTGTGACATGTTTCGTCCTTGTATACTATACCACCTGTTGGACATATCTTGGGTAGTTGTAGGGAATAGGATCACCATCGTATTTATGATGGAAATTAGGAGCGTGTGTTTTTGAAGTTGGGTGAATCTTAAAATTAGCTTGTTTGCAGGGTCTTTCATTTACAGAGCTTGGATTTGGTGGCCACCAAGGCTAACTCCTTGTTATCACCATATTTAAGAATGGAGTGAGTCTAAGCTTTTGTATTAACTGTAGTTTTAAAAAAAGTTGTGTAATTGTGGTGATGATATATAATCCAGAATTTATAATCCAAAAGACTTGTCCCCTTTAATGTCCTTGAAATAAAATTGGGCAGATTTGCACATTTGGTTCAGTTCATTGAGTTAAGTAGTGCTAATGCTGTCACTCAAATTCTGATTCCATCCCATAGAACCACAAAACAATGTTGGCATTTTTCTTGACTTCCCACAGCTAGATACTGTATGTGTTCTAAATTAGAAATTACTGCATTTGATTGACTCCACCCACCTTATAAAATTATGCTAATGTAATGTACACTGGATAAATTGTCTGTATCCATCACATAAACTGTGTGTGTCAAACAAAGCACAGGCTGGGTGTGTTCCACACAGTAAGCACTAGTTCTGATATGGATGTCCGCGATGTGTACAGCGCATCTGGAAAGTATTCACAGCGCTTCACTTTTTCCACATTTTATGTTACAGCCTTATTCCAAAATGGAGTCATTTTGGAGTCAATTCATTTTTCCCTCAAAATTGTATTCACAACACCCCATAATGACAACATGAAAATGTTTGTTTTTTTTAATGTTTGAAAATATATTAAAAATAAAAAACTATGAAATCACATGTGCATAAATGGGTGATTCTTAGACTACGGGCACTTATGTCCTTTGATCATATTGTATGAAAAACAGAAAAAAGGGGAAATTTCACACTTTTATAGTTATCTTTACAATGAAAGTGTGTTAAGAAATTTGTTCTAGTAGTCTATGATGACTTTTTCACCTTTTTTCAGCATCATTATATGCAAATATTGCCATTTTGTGCTTGTCCCACACCCAGACTTTTGATCTTCAATGATAAAAATGAATGGTAAAAAAACGTTTTTTCTAATGTTTTAAAATATCAGTAAAATAATCAAAACATGATTGGGGTATTCAATGTCATACAACTGTTGTGATTTTTTTAAACAAAATGTAGTTGTCCCACACTATTGCCGTAATTTCCACCACAACACTGTAATGTCCCTTTAAACAGTTTGTATGAAAGATTGTTTGGGTAGTTTCTATGGAGATAAACAGTGACATCAGAGCACATGTATATAGCGCCAAATCACAACAAACAGTTGCCCCAAGGCGCTTTATATTGTAAGGCAATGGTGTGGTGGAAATTACATTTACAAGGCCAATAGTGCCCGTAGTTAAAGAATCACCCAAATATGCACACCTTTTGCTCAGTACTGTGTTGATGCATCATTGGCAGCAATTACAGCCTCAAGTCTTCTTGAATATGGAGGTGATGGTCTAGTGGTAAAGCGTTGGGCTTCAGACCAGAGGATCCTCGGTTTAAAAACCCAGCCAGACCGGAAAATCACTAAGGGCCCTTAAGCAAGGTCCTTAAACCCCTTGTTGCTCCCGGTGTTAGTGAGCACCTTGCATGGCAGCACCCTGACATCAGTCTGTGTGAATGTGAGGCATTACTATAAAGTGCTTTAAGGTTCTGATGCAGATAGAAACATGCTACAGTAAAATGCAGTCCATTTACCATTTGAATATGATGCCACAAGCTTGGTGCACCCATCTTTGGGCAGTTTTGTCCATTCCTCTTTGCATCACCTCTCAAACTCCATCAGGTTGGATGGGGAACATCAGTGCACATCCATTTTCAGATATCTCCAGAGATGTTCAATTGGATTCAGGTCTGGGCTCTGGCTGGGCCACTCAAGGACATTCACAGAGTTGCCCTGAAGCCACTCCTTTGATATCTTGGCTGTGTGCTTAGGGTCATTGTCCTGCTGAAAGAACTGTCGCCCCAGTCTGAGGTCAGAGCGCCCTGGAGCAGGTTTTCATCCAGGATGTCTCTGTACATTGCTGCATTCATCTTTTCTTCAATCCTGACTAATCCAGAAGTCAAATTGAGGTGTTTGAACCATTTATTTTGTTAACAGCAGAGTATGTTCTAATGAATCAAACACAAAATTATGGTAGTTATGGAATATTTAAGCTTAAATGCCAACTATATTGGGTCAGAACAGGTAAGTGAGAAATTATATGCACAGCATAGTCCCTTTAAGACTCGCCTAATGTTAATATTGGGCAGAGTCACATCTTATGTAAACATATATTAGATCATTGTGTTCAATGCAGACTTGCAAATGATGACTGTTTTAAATAGTAATTTGTGATCCCCTCCCCGATTAGAAAAATTGACATACTGAATTTTAATTCAATATTTTTCCAAGACATGTCCAGACTGGTTCGTCTGGGATGTATTGTAAAGGGAAAACATCCTGTTGTTTCCCACATTTGTGTCTTGGCGAGGATCCAGCTGTCTGTGCTCGTCACACTCAGGGTGCTGTCAACAAAGCTGCTTTATCAGATAACGCCATTAAAGAGAAGCATTTTTCACACACAGGGGGACAAGCGCACATCTGTCCATTGCAGCCTCATCCAGGCTACATTCACACTGATGGATTATTTCCAATTATCATAGCTAAAAGCTTAGCTAGTTCGACTAGTGTTTTTTGTAGGCTGCTTGTGAAAAACTGTAAACTAGACAGCAAATGGAGTTTGCTGGAAAATGAACTGGTGTCTCTTTGCCACTCTATAATGTTCATTTCTCCCTAGAGGGCTTTTTTTTTTTAGGCTGCTAAAAACCACTCAAGCCTTGGCACAGCATCAAATGTACATGAGGGTTTTTTTTTTAGTGCCGTGCTACTTTTTTTAAAAGCTTTAAACTTCAGCTTATATATTTTAGGCAGATTCTGGCTGAAGCTCATCACAGCAGTATTGATTGATAAGCAAATTAATTAGGTCACATGGTCAGTGAGAGCAAAATCATATTTTGGGTCATGGAGTGAGGTAGACAAAGGTTTTGATTCAACCTACAATTGAGGACTTGGGCTACATAGTGCAACAGGTAACTGAAACAATCTTTCAAATGGTGATACAAGCACCAAATTCGGCACAAATACTCCTTAGACATTACTTGTTTGAATAAGCAGACTAGCCACTTGACTTTTGGATAGGCGGCCAGGTAGGGGTCAATAAAGTATTACACAGGGGTCAAAAGTTAAAGTTGCTCCAAATTTGGTAAAAAGTGATGAAAATTATTGGTTGAACTAATAGGACTAATAAATGGAACAGTTTGACTGTTTACTGTCCAAACTAAAGGTCAAACAATATCGATGTCTATTTGATTCTATGACATGTGACATATGATACCCTGTAACACGAAAACTAAGCACGACATGGTGCAAAGTATTCCTTTTTAAAACCCTATTAACTCAACTAATAATTTACATAACCTTTTTACTAAAATTGGAGCAACTTTACCTTTTGACCCATGTACAAACTGAAATGAACCTTTGTCACATTTTGGCTGTTTGTACCTCATCTATATTATAATAGCCTCGTGGCCTCTGTGTGGGTATAGGCATGTACGTGTGTATGGCATTGATCACGGAGAAACTGGGGAGAGCTAACATTTGCCGTTTCATATGCTTATGTGTTTTGGGTTAAGGATGGACACTGCAAAAACTGAAAGTTGATAGGACTAATATTTTTGGAGAAATTAGCGATATTAGCTAACAACAGTGAACAATGGAGGTTGTGCTGCAATGCACCATGGGATTTGGGGTTTGGGGGTTTATTGTATATTTGCAGTTCAATTGGTTTAATCAGTTTACTTAAGTGTCATGTTGCTATTACATGATGGTGAGAAGTGTAGGCGTTTGATGTCTTCCTCCACCATCTCTGTTTGTGGATGTGTAAAAATAAAAGCACCTGTTTGTGGCAGAATCCAGAAAACACAAAAAGCTCTGCATGCGTGCGTATAATGATCACGCATGCTGATAGGAGAGCTGATATTTGCCATTTGCTATGCTTATATATTTTGGGTCAAGGATGAGCACAGCCAAAATGAAGCGTTGATAGGACTAATATTTTTGGAGAAACTATGGATATTAGCTAACAGCACTGAACAATGACTGCTGATAATTACATTCTAGACTAAATTTAATGTAAGCACATAATACAATTGTAAATACATTAAAAATACATGGGTGACACAAAAGTGAAAACACTTATTTCCATTGTGGTCCATTTAAAAATCAAATAACAAAATAATAATAATAGTGTATATGTGATAAGAACCTAAACAATTTGTAAATACAATAAGACAGCAAATTAAAATAAAAAAAAAAATCACATTAACTGGAAATAAAAGGGTTGAGTTCTAAAAGGTTCTAAAAACATTCTGGACTCACACCCCATTCCAACTCATTATAGAAACTTTTACATAATTTTTTTTCCCACCCTTGAAAAATGTCAGCTACCTATTTTATAAACACTACCCAAACTAGATCTTGTGGATCCCCATGGGCAACATGCTAGTAACTCCATATAATTCAGTCATAGATGGTCCAAACCATACCTTTTTGGAATCAGTACAATCAGACAAATAATATGTTATACTTTTCAATATGATTGACCCCTGTGTATTTCTTCATTAACCCCTAACTGGCCACCATATTGGATTTCCAAGTGGCTAGCAATGTTTTCTCAAGCATTGATTTATGAAGAACATTCGTGCCCAATCTGATGCTTGTATCACCAAGTGAACAATTCTGGCCAAAAATCATCTGCAGACCTTCCAGGTCACGCTGCCTGTCTGTCATGACAAAAGATACTTCATCTCCATTGTCCCAGTCCAGCCTTGGCTGGAGAAGTATCCTGCAAAGGAACTAGCATACTGTCCAAGTAGTCGTACACTCTCCTCCACTTCATGCTACTGAATGTGGGGATGACCACCAGCCGCAATAGGCCTAGGAGCCAACTTAGGACTTGATTCTACAAATAACTCCAACGTACCTATTAGGTACTAGGTGATCTTACAATTTAGGTCATAACATCACCCAGTGCACAGTTTTACCTAGAGTTGGGTGGGGTATTTGCTGGTTTGTGTCTACTTGTTTAATCTTTATTCAGTGTCCTTCTGTGCCTTGCAAATGACCAGGTTACGCCTGGATTGATTTCAAGTGTAGATTTTGGATCCACGTTTTTTCCACTTTGTCTGACTTATACACGCTGAGACAATTACAGAAATAATTTCTTTGGGTAAAACCACAAAAACCTGAGATGACTACACATTCGCAAGTAATTTGAAGATGCTGAGACTACTCAACTCATCTTCGTTCACACCTTGGTTTCACGCAGATTTCAGAGTAAACTAACTGTGTGTGTGTGTGTGTGTGTCTGCCCACTCACGCGTGTCTGCTGATGTGATTGAGAGGCATGACGAATCCCTGTTACATCAATGGAAGGTCACTGGGCACAAGATGACATACATAGCCACACACGCGGACGCACAACGTAAACAGAGACAGATGGACTAGTCCTCTCTGTCCTTGCTCAGTAACGGAGACGGAGATAAGAAGAGGAAAAAAGGAAGAGATGAAGCGAAAACGAGGGAGCAGCGAGGGAAATGAATTGAGTAGTTATTCTGCAGTAATAACCCAAACACTGTCTCAGTTCCATTCTTTGACATCTAAAGGTGTCATTCCATCCCGGTCGTAGGCATATGCTGTAACAACAGAGCCTCCCATGCACTCAGGTGCAGAATTGATTCTGTTGGGAGGCCTCCCATGGTTCAGTAGCCACTCGGCTGGAAAAAAAAACAAAACAAATAACAAAACCTGGATTACACTTAACCTGTGCACACAACACAGAGATGCACCCAAGCGTGAAGAACTTCAACGATTTATAAGCTGTGATGGGGCATCTGCAGGTAAATCCATGAGGTTAGTCTGTCAGTTAATTAACTCGCAGACACTTACTGACCTTGTTCCAAAGAACACACGTGTTCTTACACCACTGATAGGGCACACACGTGCTTGCCTTTTTATGTGTTGGTAATGCACACGAATGGGAAAGTACAATGATTGTTTAAAGTATTTTCCCTTTGGAATTTCCCCAAATCTTGGTGTGTCAAGACAACAAATCAAACTCAGAAGATTCAGACATCTTCATACATAAATTAACCTAAGTTGACGATTGGATGTCTCTGGTACTACCTCTCTCTGAAGGACTGTTGAGGATCTTCAAGTGACAACCTCCAGCCACTTAAGGGGGTGCAGACCAGCAGTCATTGGCCAAGAAACCGGGGTACACCCTGGACAGGCAGTCTATCGCACAACCGATATTTAGTTAATTGGCATTATATAACGGCTGAGTGGATCCTTGTCATTTGATTGGTGCTTTGTATGTCACGTGACATGGATTATTCGTCCCATTTGTGTTGCATTCCATACATTTTGTACCATTGCACACTGCAAACCCCACACACACACACACACACTAGTGGGGGTGGCATTTAGCTAAACATGCCAGAATTTGTTTTGCTGATGGATGACAATTTGAATGAGCTAATTGATGCTGCTAATTCTTCAACACATACACACACACAAAACAAATCCACTACACCATAAACCATCTGGAGGCATGAAGAGCTGTTAGAATGAAAAACTGGACAAATTTCTGACACAATTTTTTGCTGGACTGAGGAAGTACACAGTCTTTTTTCTTTTTTCTTTTTTTTTTTTTGGAAGTATAACTGACTATTTTTCCAAGTTGATTGAGAACAATTTTGGACTGCTATTTAAAGTTGATGTTGGACTATTGATGTCAAAACACCTGTTACAAAAGTCCCTTTTCTGTTGTTTATAAATTAATATAATATCAAATGACAAGGATCTGTTTTAGCCATTATATAAAACAAATAATGAATGTTTTTACATTTTTTTCAATGGAAGAAATATTTAATTGCTCGGTGAAAGCTGGAATGTTCCATTCAACTCGGGTTTGCCTCGTTGAATGGAACATTCTGTCTTTCACCTCATTAAATACTCGTACCATTGAACTCATAAACATTCATTATCTGAATATTATTTAATTTCTGTGCTGGCACCTATAGAGGCCCCAAGGCCCATTTGTGCCAGTGCTTTTCTATGGATTCATTAGCATGAATCGGATGAAGGTCTATGACTCTTCCTGGATGGTACACCAGTCTGATGCAGGTTGCTTCTCCATCCAGTACCCATTTATTGCTGGCTGGACTAAGACCATGTTGATTCAGTGTCTTGTCCGAGGACACAGACAGAGAAAATGAATGGGTTTCAAACCCAGGTCTGCACATTGGCAGGCCAGCACCCTATCTACTCCTCACTGTGAGAGAACATCAGGTGTAACACTGCGATGGGCTGTCATTCCATGGTGGTGGAGTTGCAGATTCCACCAGTTAGCCTCAGATCCAATACAGGACTTACTTCTGCTTCTTATGTATGCATCATTTTTTAAATGTCATTTGAGGAGGTATCTTGATAGTACAGGAGCTTGAATACCATTATGTAGACCTGGGTTTGATTTTCTGGTCACGCTACCGATCTGTGTCCTTAGATGAGTTGCGTCATTTGCATTGTTCCAGTCAGTCTCGGTGTAAATGGTTAACAACTTTGGTTGTGGAAGTCACCTGCAATGGACTGGCATCCTATCCAAGGGGAGGAATTGACAATCAAACACTTCACACTCCAAAATCTGACAATAAGCTCTGGCACCAATGGGCCCAGTAGTACTTACTTTTACTATTTCTTCTATATCTATCATTTTATGCTGTCCTTTGATCCAGCATCTCAGTGGGATAAAAGCTGGACTTCCAATATGTATACTTGGTCTTGATTGCTCGTCACGCTGCGTGTTTATGTCCTTCGACAAGCTGCTTAATCTACTGTATATTGTTCCAGTTCACCCAGCTGTAAATGGGTTCCAGCCTTGGCTGGGGAACCAACCCGTGATGGGCTGGGGTCCCATCCAGGCTAATTCATACACTCCAGTCCACTTCATGCTCCAGAATCCGGGGATAAGCCACAGGACCTGTATAGCACTTATGTCTTCTTCTCTTTTGTTGCGTGACAAAAGTTGGTCATTGTGCTATCATGAAGTTCATCTCTGTCATCTAACTGTCAGCTCACATCTACACCCTGTGTCTCTCTGTCCTGTGGTTTCTGTCTCCTCGCTTTACAATCCAATATAGAAGAGAATGTCATCAAAACAACCCAAGGGGACACAGTTAAAGGGGAAGCTGGGGTTATTGTGTGTATAGGCAGTATTATTAGACGGTATTGCTTAAATTTTCATTGTTACGCAGATGATACCCAGCTTTATCTATCCATGAAGCCAGAGGACACACACCAATTAGCTAAACTGCAGGATTGTCTTACAGACATAAAGACATGGATGACCTCTAATTTCCTGCTTTTAAACTCAGATAAAACTGAAGTTATTGTACTTGGCCCCACAAATCTTAGAAACATGGTGTCTAACCAGATCCTTACTCTGGATGGCATTACCCTGACCTCTAGTAATACTGTGAGAAATCTTGGAGTCATTTTTGATCAGGATATGTCATTCAAAGCGCATATTAAACAAATATGTAGGACTGCTTTTTTGCATTTACGCAATATCTCTAAAATCAGAAGGTCTTGTCTCAGAGTGATGCTGAAAAACTAATCATGCCTTTATTTCCTCTAGGCTGGACTATTGTAATTCATTATTATCAGGTTGTCCTAAAAGTTCCCTAAAAAGCCTTCAGTTAATTCAAAATGCCTGCAGCTAGAGTACTGACGGGGAACTAGAAGGAGAGAGCATATCTCACCCATATTGGCTCTCTCTCATTGGCTTCCTGTTAATTCTAGAATAGAATTTAAAATTCTTCTTCTTACTTATAAGGTTTTGAATAATCAGGTCCCATCTTATCTTAGGGACCTCGTAGTACCATATCACCCCAATAGAGCGCTTACTTGTAGTTCCTAGGGTTTGTAAGAGTAGAATGGGAGGCAGAGCCTTCAGCTTTCAGGCTCCTCTCCTGTGGAACCAGCTCCCAATTCAGATCAGGAGACAGACACCCTCTCTACTTTAAGATAGGCTTAAAACTTTCCTTTTTGCTAAAGCTTATAGTTAGGGCTGGATCAGGTGACCCTGAACCATCCCTTAGTTATGCGCTATAGACGTAGACTGCTGGGGGTTCCCATGATGCACATGTTTCTTTCTCTTGTTTGCTCTGTATGCACCAATCTGCATTTAATCATAGTGATCGATCTCTGCCCCCCTCCACAGCATGTCTTTTTCCTGGTTCTCTCCCTCAGCCCCCACCCGTCCCAGCAGAAGACTGCCCCTCCCTGAGCCTGGTTCTGCTGGAGGTTTCTTCCTGTTAAAAGGAGTTTTTCCTTCCCACTGTAGCCAAGTGCTTTCTCACAGGGGTCGTTTTGACCGTTGGGGTTTTACATAATTATTGTATGGCCTGCCTTACAATATAAAGCGGCTTGGGGCAACTGTTTGTTGTGATTGGCGCTATATAAAAAAATTGATTGATTGATTGATATAGAATTGATGACGAATTGCGAGCTGTTTTTCTTTCATCCTAAACCAACTGCTTTGGTGATTTTCTCTGGTATACTCTAGGAGGACGTGACATGGCAAAAGAATCATCTTTCACAGCCTTAAGAGACAATTTCGTGGAGATCTACAATGTGTGCAATTATAAAGCTGAATATTTTCGTTAGTTTTCTGTGAGCATTTCGTAATGCGCAACGTCATTATTATCCACTTGATGTTAGGCTGTGGCTGTACGGGGAAGGTATAATTTTCCATTATTGTGAATTTACCTGCAACTGCAACTCGAGGTCTATTGTCAGAGGGATAAGGATCAGCAAGGTTAGTCTGACCAAAAGCTTATTTACGGGCAAGCTGATTATTATCTGAAGTAATGAGCTTGGAAAAAAGCAACCTTAATTAGAACAAACAGCTGAGGAAGCATCAAAGGAGCTTGCAAAACGCTTGTCTAAGATTGGATTAATCATCACTTATTAATTTATGCTTAGGCAAAATAGAGCGTTGTTTTAATCCTAGTGGTATTATCTCTGTCCATGATCAACTCCACATGCCTTTTTTTTTTCTAATTCTGGGTATAATGCCATCCCTCGGTGCTTGAAAAGGTAAATCAAGTCAGAACAGCGCCCCCAAGTTCTACTTTGCTCCAAATGGTCTGTTTTTTGCTTTAACTTTGCCATTAATTCCGTAAATAAAATAAAAATGTTGAGCCAATGTTCTCCAGGAAGCTGAAACTGATATTAACAAAGAGAAGAAGATTTTAATTATCAAACTAGTTGTCTATTAATTTTATAGTCAAATTGTAATCGATGAATCAGTGGTTGCATTGTGTGTGTATATAATTGAAAAAAAAACTGCTCGTAAGCATCAATATGCAGAGCTAAATGCCAAATGCAATTGACAAAGTACTAACAAGTTTCACGCACTAAGCGGTGATGATAGCATTGTGGGCTACTTTATCAATACTGGTGTTCATAATTATTGGTGTTATGATCCCTTGACAGGCACTTGGAATTGGATCGGTGTGTCTGACTGTGGGGACAGAATGTAAATACAATGGACCTTGAGCAATTTTCTAAATGAAAGGTCCTGATAGGTACAGACCAGGGGTCCCACAGTCTCTGATATCTGTAGTCCAATTTTTTAATCAAACAGGCTTAACTTCTTCTTAACTGAATATTTTCTCAAATCCCCAGCTCAGCACAAATAAAACAAGCTTTACAACAACCTATTTGATGGGGTTTCTTTGTCCCGGCTCCACCTCTGACCTCACATTCCTCACTGAGCCCTCATGAGCTGACCCGACCAACACAGACGAGAAAGAAGTTTTTAGCAGTCCTGGGCAGCAAGAGGCCTTTTTCTGTGCCAACATTCTGGCATTTGCAGGGACGCCCCAGAGGAGTGCTGGAGCTCGACCAGGGCCGACACACTCATACACACACACACACACACGGATCATGCAAACACATGCAGCCTGCACAACAGATACACAAGCACATGTGTAATCCGGATATCTGACTGCACAGAAGGACAAACGAGGCACACATAAATGAGTGCAGATCTCCCAAAAAAATTATGTACTGTAATGAGAACAGCTGGAGAGGGCAGAGGCTGTAGCATGGGGGTGGGGGGTGTGATGTCCTCTGCCTCTCACCTTGACTGCTAGACCCTCACTGTGCATTTGAGGATTCTCCAAAAAGGGAACCTACGATTACCCCTGTGGCACCTATTTAATCTCACCATCTTTATGGAGGCATTGACAGCCACAGCAAGAGAGCGTTGCTGCGTCTAGCGCACTACACAACCGCCTTAGATCCTGGATGGCAACCACCACCATAAGCTCTTCCAGGTGTCTCTTGATTTCAAAGTCTGAAGACCCAACCACTTGCACAATATGAGTGTCTTTAAACTTGTCTTTGTCTTTAAACTTTTTACTGTATCTTCATTATTACGGTTTGTTTGTGGCTACCGCTCCACCTGCCCACTTGTTATGAATAGAAGTTTGTAAAGTAATAAAGAGAAAGTGAGGAGTGCAGAGGCAAACAGAACTTGATTATTCAGTCATTCTGAGCAAACTCCTCTGGCCTACTCTCCATGGCAGCACTGCAGCTAAACCATTTGAACTAAATATCTTAAAGAGAACATCCCCGTAACTTTTTTCTCAAACTGTTCCTCTGTCTTACAGAGAGAGGTTCCATCCCGTCATCACCGAGTGCAGTAACTTGTTTTTTAGCTCATTTGGGACAAGCCGTAAATCTTGTCAAATGCAGGAACTCTGTGCATTTGCTCTCGATGTCGCTGCAGCTTTTTCCCCTCCTCTTCTTGCCTGATGTCCCAGATTTTCCCTTATCCATTCATCTGCCTGTCCTTACTCCCTCGCCTTTTGCTGCTGTCCTTTCTCTCCGGTCATCCCATGTTGGTTACGTGATCAGAGGTGGTTCCCTATTTAGAGGCCTGTGCCTTTGTGCATCTCCAAAGGTGTCCCAAGCGGCAAATTTGCTGGAGGTTAAAGAAAAAAAAGTGCAGAGAACAAGTATAGTAGGGAGGGGAGCAGAACAACTCACAAAAAGAGTGGGAGAGCTGAAGATGCCAAAATGCATGGAAGCGTTCATCTGTTTATCACGGTATTCAAAACGAGTCTGTCTTGGCAGTGACGGTTCTCAGGCTCCTGCTGAAAACTTTCAATGCTTGTGTTCTCCAATAACTATGAGAACTGAACAAGTCCTTTTCAGTCTATTTTATATTTGCACCATAAGACCATCAAAAAACTTGGTCTGAAGTCAAGCACACTCAGACACGTCTTAGATGAGGGGTTCACAACACACATATAGTTTTCTTTCTTGCAAATATCGTCACCATTGCCTGCAAGTGCGTACATGGCATGCACATGCATCAGTCATAAAACGGCACACACACCGGTAGTTACAGTATTGGCCTAGAGTAAGGTCTGTGTGCTGGCAACAATGGTACTCCAGTGGTTGTCACGAATACCTGATATGCGGCCTTATGTGTGAGAGGGCCTTGACTTTCTTTGTTGTGGGCCTCAAGCGGTCATTCAAGGAACTGTGCACTTCAGTGTTGGCTTCATGTTTCATAAAGGTAAGTTAGGGCTAGAAAAAAACACCACATATTTAACAAATGCCTGTGACGTGAGGTTGCAAAGTAAAGCAACATTGTTCATGATGGAACAACCTCACTCTGGCACCCTGGCACTTCCTCTCATAGATAGGTGACATATATGCTGTAAATGGCCATTAAATGAGTAAACACTCCTAATACAAAACTCATGTTGCTGCTGCACTGCTTCACCCTCAGGGAGCTTTGGTGGCTCGTGTACACTGAGCACTCTGACGGGATGACGGCCATCCATTAACGTTGCCAAGAAATCCTTTAACCTGCTTCCACTTCCTTGACACTACAGCCCTGTGCTACTGGCATACTTCAGTTTTAGTGGAAGGGTGGGTGATTGAAGACTTTAAGTCCAACCCATTTGTGCCCTCGTTTTTGTATCCACCACACACAGGACCCACATAGGACCTGAATGACTTTTGTAGATTTTGCATTGTTACAATGAAGAGTGTAAGTACCAGATCAGTACCGCCTGCCAGATCTGTTCTGTGCATGTGTTCAGTTACTTGTACATGCATTAAAACATTTGACTGGAACCAATAGTTCCAGTTGCTAAACATCGCAATATCCGTGAAACATGGTTGTATGAGTCGACTGAGTATCCGCGGAGGCACGTTTTTCCATTGCCAGGATTTTTGAGCTGCACAAAATTTTGGTTGCGGATGACAGCCGCCTTACATACTCAATCTATGCACTGTATATTTGCCGTTAACCTCTGATATCCGCAACTGATGGGGTATTGCGGCTTGGCAGTGGACTGGGACAGTGTGTAAAACGGATATAAAGTGCCTATCCAGTCCACATCACAAACTAAAATAAGTTGTTGCGAATGCATACAGATTGGCTACGAATATAAGCGTTTGTATTACGTCTGCTTTGCATCTGATTTGCGGACAATTGCGAATGCATAAACAAACAGAAATCGACATACCTGCCAGTCACTGCCAGTCCAGCTGTGGAGACATACAGATGTAGTTATGATCCCCAAAGACATAGTGTGATAGTTGCTGCCATCCAACAACATACCAATCAACGTTGTCCAAGTCCAGCAATTGATCCAGAGGCCTGTGGTGTTGGTGTGAATAGTGATGCCGACAGGCTCGAGTGCGCTTCTGTTATGTAAGCAATGCAGATGCGCGCACACGCAATACAACCCGCTGTTGCCGCGACACGTGCCCGATGCATTCTCAATACATGCGTTATACATCCGTGATTGTTTGTCATATATTCGCTATATATTATTAATATATCCGTAATTCATACTGAGACATTTGTCATTTTTGGCCAATTTTGTTGCGGACAACAGCGAGTGCCCGTAATTTGTATACTCAGTGCATGCGCAAATAATCCTCTCCCCACTGGGAACGGGCCTTAAAATTGTAGCTTCGTAATACAGTTGCATGATGTCAATTTGATATAATTCCACCCTTCCAAAGTTTAAACTGCTCCACTGATAGTTGGATATTTGCATTCAGTTGTATGACATATGAAACCTTTCTTTCAAGCAATTATATTTTGGTAGCAAGAGCGCTAATTAGCTAGTCCATACTGACTTGGCTATTTAGCATGTGTCTGCCTCAAAAACAGACTTGTTTATCTTGTTTGGAAGCAAAGCATGTATTTTGATAATGTGTTTATTGGGACTGGTCCCATTTCATAGTTTTACTGAATAATTTAAAATTATAACTGTGATGTTTGATACCTGTACATTAGCTCTACTGTGACCGTGGCAAGGATTACAATACGAGGGTAGGCTGAAAAGTTCTAAGGCTGACTATGATGCAGTTGTCAAATTGAACAAATTCAGGGTTATTTTTCTACATAGTCTCCCTGTAACTCCACACACTTCTTCCAGCGGTGCTTGAGTGCTTTGATTCCCTTGGCATAGAAGCTTTCATCTTGAGAGTCAAAATAGTCCTCAACGGCAGCCATCACCTCATCATTGCTCCGATAGTGCTTCCCAGCCAAGTTTTTTTTCAGGTTTGGGAACAGATGAAAGGCAGAGGGTGCCAAGTCGGGAGTATGATGGGTGATCTACCAGTTCGAATCCACACTCGTGGATAGTGGCCATGGCCACTGTTGACTTGTGAGCTGGGGCATTGTCTTGATGGAACAGCACCCCTTTCGTCAGCTTTCCTGGTCGCTTCTTTTTGATAGCCTCGCGTAACTGTCTCTGTAGGTTATAATAGTACTGTCCATTTATGGTTTAAATTCAGCTGCCCACTTCTGCACTGTAGATATGGAGGGAGCTTCATCCCCTAATGCAGCAGCCATATCCACATGAATGTCCTTGGGCTTTAACCCCTTCTTATGCAGGTACTTAATCACACCGCGACGCCAGATTTTGTCCATTTTTGCTGTTTCCCTCTACCACGAACTTTCAAACTTGGCTATGAACCACAAACTACCTCACAACCTGGAAGAAAATAACAGTTAGTCATCAGAAGAGTTGAAATTAATGCATGCCAAGTTTTATTGAAATGACATTTCTCCTTCTTGGTGAGCCTTAGAACTTTTCAGCCTACCCTCGTACATAACCAAGGTTCCAGGTGTCTATTTATCACTCGACCAAGCAAATAAAGTTAAAGGTTCATTACCTTTGCCTCACTTCAATTACGTTTGTAAGGAGGCAGAAAATTTGCCTTATTTCTGCCTCCCTACCTGTGAGACCCAGTACTGGGTCACATTTACATCTGTGTTTGTTATCCTCTATGTATAGGTCCACAATGTCATCTGGTGGAGTAAAGTTTTCCTTTGCCTAACTTTCCCCTCTTAGCTGTGGAGAGTTTGACCAACTCAACAGAAGCTTGACTGCTTCTGTCAGATTGTTTATACCTGCCTCCACATGTGTGATTGAAGGGATATGGAGGGTGGCTACATTGCCACCCTCACGACCCTTCCATGCATCATTTGCCTCAATGCAGAGGTCCTTCCTCCTCCACTAGCACCTCTCTCTACCTGGGAGGGTTTTCCAGAGTGCATTAAAGTGGGCCAAGTCCATGGCTGAGCACTACTTTTATCAGGAAGCCATTTTCAGGAGGTGCATCCAGGTAAGTTTGTCCCGTCACCTCAGACTATGGAGCCATGACAAGGAGTTCCCTCCCGCTCTTAATCTCTCTCAAGCAACTCTCAAGCACCCAAGTATTGCAGTCTGTAATATGGCATTTAGTAATTAAAAACTCCAAGATATGTTTACATTCCTCAAAATATGACTCATGAACTAATCCCGCCAGTTCTCTTGGATTTCATGTGTGTGTGTGTGTGTGTGTGTGTGTGTATATATATATATATACATACACACACACACACACACACACCTTGAAGAATTTGTAGTAAGTCCTACGTAGGCCCTGTGGCCTATTGGTGCCGATGCTTAACTCAAGATTCTGTACCAAGAAGTAGATGAGCATCTACGACTTTCTCTGCTCGCCCAATGCAGGTTCCTTCCCCAGCCTTGGTCACTACCCATTTAGAGTCTCTCTCTAAGTCTCAACTCAGTCTCTCTCACAAAGATCCCATTCACTGCTTGTCTAGCCTAACCATCTACCTCACTTTCTTCTGTGTCTTAAATTCACATAAAATTCTTCCTGGGGGGTTGTGTGAATTTGTGACAGTTACTTGAGTTTTAGAATGTAAATCAGAAAATAACAGATTACTTTGCTGAGTACGTTTCTGTGGAGAAAATGTCTGTCTGATTGACTAATGAGCACAGCTGCTATTAATCCATCATCAATCAACCATCCACTTACCATCCAACAGATGGTGGGTACATCTTTGAGTTATTACGTGGGCAAAACCAAATTGATCTGACACATCAAAGTTCACCAGATGTGAAAGGGTTTGTACTCTCTATATGTTCTTTAATTTGGTAGCCTACAAGGTGATAGCATTTTTGTTTTTTTAGTTTCCCAACCCTACGAATTAATGGTCATGACAATGCAGGGTTTGAGGTTAGACATGATGGAATGAGGCCAATGGAATACAGATGCCGCAGAAGGACAACGTGATGGAGTAGAGAAGTTTCATTGCTTGGAATGTTTGAGGATTGATGGATACAAGCGGCCCATCTGGAGCACCTAGAAGGGGTTCTGCAACAAAACTGAATGGGTCTTTTCCTGGCTCATGCCTCACTCCCCCTTTTTGGGGTAATGCTGGTGACAGTACAACAAAGCAACTGTTATGGGTCAAAACAAACTCTGACAAAGGTAAAAATTGATACACTTCCTGTTTTATGACCATTTTGCCAAAGTAAAGCCATAATACAGTGAACACGAGTTGCTCATTTGACATAATTCAGACCCCGATATGGTAAAGTAGGAAAGGGAGTGGTCCCTTATGGTGTCATGAACAGGGACGTGAACCCAAATGCATAGCTCTTTCTGGGAAGCATGGTGATATGAAAGGATGAAGTTTTTACTATTTTAAAAAATAGAAAACTAGGTTGAATAAATATATTCAACAGAAACATTTTGAGGCACTCAGATTGTGACAAAATTGTACTTATTTCTTCCCTGACCACCTATTCACAAAGTGTAATTGAAATCCATAGGGAGGAGAGATGACTGAGAAGGGAAAAGTTTTTGGATAAAAGGTAGAGGACAAAAGGGAGACTGGGGGAGGGGAGGTTGGACAGAGTGCCGGGACAAGAACTGCAGATAAGGGACACAAGACAGGGCCATATATTCTGAATAAAATAGAAATAAAGCAAAGGGAGGAGGAACGCCGTAAGAGTGGAGGGAGGTGTGCGGCCAAGAAAAGGACAAAGCACAAGGCGGGTCAAACAGATGAGCGTATGAATGGCTGGACAGCGAGCAAGACAGACTGACAGGCGGTGTACAAGTGAGAAAGAGACGTGGTGATGAAGGAGGTGGAAGGAAGGTGAGTGTGGCACCCAGTAGATACATTATATCAGCAATGAGTCTGGCCTTCTCTCTTTCTGTCCCAGCATCCATTATGCACTGGACAAACCGGACGTGATATCAACCGCAGCTTTTCTGAAGTGCTGGGTTGAACCTCAAATGGGTCGGTTCTAAATTTTGCCATTTTGGCCATTCCTGACTCTGCCTAATGCCCGGCCAACCCATACATTGGTAAAGAGGTGTAGCATCTGCAAGACCGGTGTGACCTGCACTGGAACAATAAAGCCTGAACCTGTTCCTCATCTTATAGTTACCAATCAAGCTACGGCTAACAGGCTAATTTAGCTTCTGGTGTTTGACATTTTTGCAGACTGGGTGTCAGTTTGCATAACAGGTGGTATTGCCTTAGTAACCACAACACCATCAGACCAAAACTGTTTTTTTTTTTTTGTTTGTTTGTTTGTTTTTGTAATTAAGAAAAAAAATTGCCAATCTTTGCCAAGTTGCACTATGCACAGATTCTCCCAACACAGTCTAGAAGCCTGTAACTCCTTCAGAGATGTCATGGGTGTCTTGGTGGCTTACTTTACTTCCTTTATTGCACAGTCCAGACAGATTTGCCATCCAGTATCTGACTTCTCCAAAAAGTGGCAATTCGGAATAACAACAATCCAAATATATCCATGCAGGTGACCCCCCCCCCCCCCCCCCACTATAGCATCTCACTGCATCCTTCATTTTTATCCAGATGTTTTGTGGTGATTCTCTTCTCCGCTCTGTTCATTCTGTTATCATCATGTTGTTTTTTGTTGTTGTTTTCTCACTGAAACATGCAAGGACAAAAGGTACATTGACAGTGTCACAACCATTTATATACATTTTAAGGTGTTACAAATAAATTCAGCCTATTTGTTCTTGTCTCTCCTGAGCACTAAATGCACCATGAAAATGTGGTACCAAGCTTAAATGTCTTTTGTGGAATGTTTTTTTTTTTTTTTTTGGATACGTATGGAGCAGACCTGGCGGGTGAATGGACACACGGAACGAGAGAGTAAAGAAGCAAAGTAATAGTGTAATACAATGTAATATATATCAGTGGCATAGATATCTGTATCAAATGAAAGTTTGAGAGTGCTATCTATCTATCTATCTATCTATCTATCTATCTATCTATCTATCTATCTATCTATCTATCTATCTATCTATCTATCTATCTATCTATCTATCTATCTATCTATCTATCTATCTATCTATCTATCTATCTATCTATCTATCTATCTATCTATCTATCTATCTATCTATCTATCTATCTATCTATCTATCTATCTATCTATCTATCTATCTATCTATCTATCTATATATATATATATATCTATATATATATCTATATATATAGATATATATATAAAATTCGTGCTGCATCACAGGGCAGCTAAATAAATCCTAACTGTTGCTCCCCATGACCTCTGACCTCCCCGTGGAGGAGAAAGACAAATTTTTTTAGAGGATCGGTGCTGTGTTGCCTCAGTATGGTTACAGCTTTGACCTTGACTGAAAATAACTTACTCAACTGTGTCATCTTGTAACCTTCTGATTCTGGCCACGGTTCCAGAAACAATCTCTCATGTATCTGTCAGAAAATGAAATGACAAAATATGTGCAGATTTACCACATGACTGCCTAACATCAGCAGATTAAGAAGCCTCACATTGTTTTAAAGCCTTGCACATCCCCCAGTCAGTTAAATCATATATTTAAAAAATGGAAAGAGTGTGTCAAATGAAGGACAAGTGAGGAAAGCCACACAGTAAATTTTGCTGAGTAAAATATACTCTGCTGGGATAACAGTTGGTCCCAGTCTGAATATAGTAAAATATGCTCTATTATAGAGTGAAATCAGCTCTACTGTCTTGTCAAATCCAGTATTTCTATTCCAACAAGAGTTGATTTTACACTGTGATAGAGTTGATTTAACTCAGTCGACTAATCTTCTGACGTTAGCCGTTGCACAAAGCACTTAGACGGTTGGCACTTAAGCATTAGTTGGCCAACTAATGTTTTTAGGCTGTTCCAGAGGAGGCTAATCTTATTTTAGTGGACAAAACTTCAGGGTCTTACCTAAAGAAGGGCAGCTATCATGTAACACCACTTGAGCAGGATGGAAGGAGAGCCTTGCAGCGGAAGCGGGTGTTCTGGGACCAGATTAATCCATTGGAGATGTTTATGGATGCCGCGGCCGGGAGCGCTTCTCAGGGCCCAGTTCCGGCCATGGTTGTAGAAGATTGCCCACCCGGAAGTAAACAAAACTCTCGTGCATGAGAGGCGTTTCTTGGTAACAGCACTCGCAAGGTCGCTATGCCCGTGAAAATCATTGACTAACATTAGATGGCTAATCTACAAGTTTAGCCATTGATGTGAAATGGACATTAGATGGCTAATGTTGGGCAACTATCCTTTGTTGACTAAGTTAAATTTAGTAGACTAAAAGATTACACTGCTTTATGAAACTAGGTCCTTATCTTCCATTCAGTGCTAAAGAGTGCGCAGTGTAACGCTATTGCTGGAGTTTCCACCCAACGCAGTAGTGATTTTCGCACCCAATGCCCACATTTGTGCTCATCTGTGCACTCATGGGTATGTTGTGCTTGAGATGAGATGTTCTCGGGCGCCGTGTTGGAACATGTGAGCCAGCAGAAAACAAGTACAACAGAGACCACCAAAAACCTGCTTGTAGCCATGCACACACACAAAAAAAAAAACAGAATTGAAAACAATAGCTAAACAACATAAAAGTAAACACTAACACAAAATATAAACTTTCACCTTCCTGTTAAATTTCTTTGTCCCATTTGCACAGATCCATGAACACATCAGAAAACCAGTCACTTGAGTGTACTGTTGAAATAGCCGAAGACTAGTTAGCAGTGCATCTTTGCTCTTAAAGGTAACAACGGGTGACAGTCTGATTCATTTATTAGTTGTTATACTCATAACTGATGAACCAACTAAATCCAACCCCGTTTTGCTCTGCACCCTACTTCCCACTCAATTTACGCAACCTATGAATAGCAAATTGATGATGGAGATGCCTCAAATGCACTTATGCTACGCTCTTCAAATTGTGGAATATAGATCGTCAAGATAGGGCCCTTTAAATTAAAAGTTACATTGTAGGTACAGATCATGGTTGCATGGGGAACCACAAGACTGTGGATCTATTTTCCAACCACCTGCAGTGTAATATGGAGTGAAATATTCCTTCCAACATAATTTCTTTGTTTTTCATCTTTTTCTCTCCACTGCACATATTCAAATAGTATAGCGGAGCACATCTTAACGTGGGGGAGACTCCTCCTCCCCTGCTTTGTCCTCCCTTCTTTCCCTCCTCAGAGGGACTTTATCATTCTCCCTCGTCTTTGCCACCTCTTTTTGTTTCCTCAGTAAAAATGGGTCACCTTTCTTGGATGAGAGTCCCAGCTTTTTACTCCCGGAGGCGCACAGCACCGGAAAAGTCGTGCATGAACATTTTTCTAGGTCCGATTAGGGTAAAAGTTTGATTGGGGTTAGAGTTATGGTCAATGGAAAATATGGATTGGGGCCGTGCCATGGTATTTTGTCATGCAACGACAGATTACGTAAAATCTATCGTAAGAGATTTCTTTTCATTTTGAAGTTCAGACTTCCTGCTCTTCCAACTTATTCCGAATCTTTGACTTGTTGTTGTCATTGATGGAATTTTTTTTCCAGTAAATAATACTTTGCCACGTTCTCCTGACTGTGTGGGTTGGGGCTGGAATGCTTTTGCTGCATTCGATGTACCATGAAAATGGTACAACAAACGACAACGTACAACGACAAATTTAAGATAAAAGTTTAGGTAAACCCTGATCTTCCCTAGATCTACGTCCCCACAAACCTTAAAGTGGAGGTGACAGAAAACAAGCCTCACCACTTCATAGGAAATGAAATCTGTGTTTCCACAGGGGGGCGGAGAAAAGGAAGTCAACTCTTCATTTGGACGTCGACATCAGCTCGCATCTGGATCTTTATCCAGCTTGTGCGGACAAAGTTGTGCTTTTCCTTTAATTGTTTTCGGACAATTTACAATAATGTATATGTCAGCAGTCTTTGACTGTGTGTGTGTGTTTGTGTGTGTGTGCATGCGCGTGCATTCTTTCCAGGCTCAGTGTTCTATTGCTTCCAGTGCACATTCAGGTAGAGTTAGGAGGGCTTTGAAGTCGGCGCGCCGACACACTTCAAACGAGATCACACACGCTTTGCTGGCGCGCCAAGAGGAATCGGGGTGGAAAAAAGAGCTTTTCTCTGCATCTTTATGAAGTACACCCTGATCCGTCCCTCAATCTCTTCATCTGTTCTTCAAATCTACGGTTCAGCTGTGCTGCTCCGCTCCGCGCATCAATGTGAACAAACTCTCTCTGGTAGCAGCATACATATGCGCTGTTTCACACCTTGTAGCATAAAAGTGGCACATAACCCGGGTGGCAGAAATTGCTTTGATGCACAAAAGCATACAGACGCAACATGAGAAGCGGTATGTGACTCACTCCTGGGTGTACTGTTTCAGGTGATGTGAGATCAAAGAAAATCACTACAGTTTGGCCAAAACCAATTAAATGAATCATATCAATAATTCCTGATGCTAGTAACAGTGTTTGTCTTTGGACAACCAATAAGAGTGAGTTGCTTCTGATGAACTTTGCACAAAATGGATCAAAAGAGCAATTTTGTTTTGTCTGTGTAATATCCCGTGAACGTAGTGCCACCTGCTGGATGGTTAGTGGAGCTGTTTGCCTTCATGAGCATCAGTTAGTTATGGACAGTGAGCGGATGCTGGATAAATTCACCCAAAAAATTGCAAAAAGAATTACGAACAGCTGTGGTTAAAAGTCGCCTGTAGTTTGTCTGCCTCCTAGACACTGGACCATGTGTTTACTTATTGCTACACTCTGTATAGCTAACAAACAAACAACCACAGGGAGACCATGATGTCAATTATGTGGTTTAACTCTATATATGGTACCTTTCTCTGGGCTTGATAGCGCACACAGGTGCCTCAGTGTTGAGGATCACAGCAACTGGAGAAGGCAAAGGGGGTGCCGTGTTTCAACTGCATGCACCAAACAGATGGTTACTTTTGGGAGGGTGTCTACCAGGCTGGTTGCCGTCCAGGAACCAAGACAGTGTGGTGGTGCCAACAATATGTTCAAAGCCCTAAGCCGCTCTCACTCACTCACTCATCTGCAACCGCTTATCTGGGATCGGGTCATGGTGGCAACAGGTCCAGCATGGGACCCCGGACTTCCCTTTCCAGGGCACAATAACCACCTCTGACTGGGGGATCCCGAAGCGTTCCCAGGCCAGTGTTTAGATATTATCTCTCCACCTAGTCCTGGGGCTTACCTGGCGTCTCCTCCCAGCTGGCCACGCCTGGAACATCTCCCTTTGAAGGCGCCCAGGAGGCACTCTTACCAGCTGGCTCCTTTCAGCGTGAAGGAGCAGTAGTTCTATTCGGAGGTTCTCACGGATGACCGAGCTTCTCACCCTATCTCTACGGGAGACACCAGCCACCCTCCTGAGGACACCCATTTTGGCCGCTTGTACCCGCAATCTAGTTCTTTTGGTCATGACCCAACCCTCATGATCATAGGTGAGAGTAGGAACAAAGATAGACCGGCAGATTGAGAGCTCCCTTTTTGTCACAACAGTAAAGTAGCGCACATGCAACACCGTCCCTCATGCTCACACTCCATTGTCCCCTCACTCATGAACAAGACTCTGAGCTACTTGAACTCCTTCCCTTGCGGTAAGACTGAGAACCATGGCCTCAGATTTAGAGGTGCTGATCCTCATCCCGGCCGCTCCGCACTTGGCTGCGAACTGACCCAGTGAATGTTGGAGGTCACACACCAATGAAGCCAACAGGACCACATCATCTGCAAAAAGCAGTGATGAGACCCTGAGCCCACCAAACTGACCCTGTCCATGAATATCACAAACAGGATTGGCGACAAGGCGCAGCCCTGGCGGTGGCCAACCCCCACCAGAAATGAGTCCGAATTACTGCCAAGAAACCGAACACAGCTCTCGCTTTGTGAGTACAGAGATTGGATGTCGCTGAAAAGGGACCCCCTCACTCCATACTCCCAGGCCCCCTCCAGGATCCTTGTGAGAGTGAAGAGCTGGTCGGGTGTGCCATGGCCAGGACGGAACCCGCATTGTTCATCTTCAATCAGAGGTTCGACTATTGACCAAACCCTCCTTTCCAGCACCCTGGAGTAGACTTTACCAGAGAGGCTGAGTAGTGTGATGCCCCTGTAATTGGTACACACTCTCTGGTCCCTCTTTTTAAATATGGGGACCACCACCCCAAGTCGTCACTCGTTAGCCCTAAACTGATATCTTAGAATTGCCACAAACAGTAATAAGAATGAGTGTGTATATACCACTTATCACAAAATTATTTTGGACATGATTAATGTGTCATAGCTGCAATGATCCGACGACCAACCAAACAGCTCAAATGTTCATATTTCACCTGCATCATCAGCTGACTGACATCCTGTAATCATATTCATTCAAGCATTTAAAGAGCTGTGGTATAATCACTGCTGGTTTCAAGTGCTGCTCCACTGCCTCAAACCTCATCCTTATGTCAAAGATGTTGTCGCTCACAGGGTCCGTGTACGGCGTGTCACGTGCATACCGAAGTGTAGAGGTAGCCCTCGCTGTTCATGGCGACGTAGAGTCGTGTCTTGGTGCTCTGAATGGCCACTATCCTGAGCCCCACAGGAATCAAGTTGAACTGCACTACAGAAAGAGAGGAAGGCAGGGAGGACGGGAGGATAATGGGGGAGTCGTGTTAGAGCAGTCATTCATTTTCTTAAACACTCATCGTGCCTCTAAAAGGCCTAAAAGACAGCTGCTTCCCGGGTGTCTCCTATTTCATTCTCCCCGCTGCACAGTATATCTGTCAAAAACAGGAATGAGAAGTGTGTAAAAAAATATAGAGAGAAGGGGATTAAGAGAGGGAGATTTAGGAAGAGTAATGACAGGTTTCTAGTACACCCGAGGTTAGATAAACTCCCCGAAGTGAAAGTACAGAGAATACCCCTGCAGACAGAGCACAGTTTTACGATACAGTACATTAGAAAGGGGCATCCACTGAGCCTGCTTTCAATTGGTTTCCTTCCTCCTGACACAGTAAACAGCAGTTCACTGACCCACCCCCACCCCATCAAACCTTGGTTTTCTTGTGTGTGCAGTTCTCCATACAAACTGACTTCAGCCCAGCAATTAAAGCAGCACTGTGATACCTTTATAGTCTAATAATTGCTTTTCTGTCCAAGCGTGTAAGTATGTACTACTCATCAAAATGTATAAAGATGTATGCTTGTTTATTCTTCTGTGCATTGAGTCTCACCTAAATTTGTGCTTTGCAAGTTGTGACATGTTAAGTTAAGTCGGACTTGTTGCACGTAGCTTCAAGAACTGCCTCAATGTACCAGGCCAGATTATCCCCTTGCCAATCTATGGGTTAGCCCAAAATATACCTCAGGGTATAAAATAACCAAGGGTGGCTTATATTTTGGGTTTGGCCAGAGTATAGCAGATTATAGAATTTTCATCACAACTGAATGAATAACCGAATTTGCTGTTTTTCTAATTTTGATTTTTTGACCCAAAATAAATTCAGACCTGGAAGGTGTAATTGGCAGCGGTAACCACAGAGTAGCTGGAGTCAGATTTTACAGTAGTTTCTCTAAAGTAGAGCAGGTGGCTCTGTGGGATTAAAGTTGGGCTAGCAGTATATAGGCCGGGTCAATTCCAGGTGTTTGCTTCAGGCTACCTGTCTATGCTTCATTTGCATAGTCCTGGTCCACCCAGCTGTAAGAAGTAGTCTACGATGGAAAGGCATCCCATCCAGGTTGTAGAGTCTCATCCACTACACACTGCAGTATTCCGAGGATAAGCATCGGTCCATTTGGTCAGGGCTTGTGTCGGACTTATGCCTTCTCAGAACAGGAATTGTGTCCGGTGTAAACCCAATGAAGCAGTTCAGATAGTAAAGTGGGCGCAAACCGATGGTGATACAATGAAATGTCCACATACTTCTTACTCCCTCTCACTTTTTTCCTCCTTCTCTCCCATCTTTGCCGCACTGGCTGTGTTTGCTCCATCGATTCTTGCATCTTAAACAGTTGGTTTCGCAAATGAGCGAAGTGTCACCAAAGACCATGGCTGAGACTGTCACCGCTCACTCTTCCATTCTCTTACTTAGAACAGAATCCTGTACACGGGGGGTGATGACATCACACTAACCCGCTACATCTAAAAACAAAGCCCAACGCTGCACATACAGTGCTGTAGAAGCCTTTGCTCATACAGGACGCTCAATCAAAAGAGTCTACTGAGGGAGAAAGGGAGAGAGAGGTGTGAAGGGGATCGGGGGGGGGGGGGGGGGGTGTGCACGAGACAAAGTTAGGTGTGACCAAATCAATCCAACAAGTCAATTTCAGGCCTGAGATCATCACAGCAAATAAACAAGGAGACAGCAGAGCGCGGAGTTCAGCTTTGCAGAGGTCGTACACATTCCTGTAACGGCGCTTGCATCATGCATCCCGGTGGGTCTCCACTTAAACGACAAGAGGATTATATTCATCTGCAAGAAGTCACTCAGAGTTTAACTTCTGGATAGGCACTCGCTCTTTATTCTGCATCTGCTGTGTCTGGAGCCGTAGCACCGGGGACGCGGAATAGCTGCTGAGGCAACCAAAAATTTGACTTATTGGCGGATTATCCAAGAAATGTTTTAAACTCAGAATGAATAAACGGGTCAAAATGACTTTATTGTTAATATTCAGTGAAATTAAGACCTCTTTCTCATGCGCTGTGTTTTCACAGTTGTGATGCAAAGTTGCCCGGTGTTCATACAGGGCAGCAGCTGGCCACTAGAGGGTGACAGAGCAGCACCTGTCTTGGGAATGTCACTTCATAAAATATTTTCTCGATTAGCGGTGCACCGATCTGATATTTTGAAACAAGAATGGTCTCATATATAGTAGGCCAGAATTACTGAATAAGATATTGACACTTAAAAAATTCAAAAGTCTTCTGTTCTACTTCTGAGATATTTTGTGGATTACGCATATTTTGCTTCTTTTTTCTTCCTTTTTTCTTTGTTTTCTTATTGACACTCAAAAAATATTGAAACTCGTGATATCAAGATAAGTTTCCGATATTTGAATTGATTTTTAAAGTCCAAATTGAATGTAATTCAAATTCATTTGCTGGTTACTGGAAGGTGGACATGCAGTACTGCTTTCATTCAACAGAGGGCGCGTTGAATTCGAGACAATATGAGTATTATGCAATATCATCTCTGTTTCAAGCAGGCATGAGAAATTTCCCAAGAAATCAAATGGAGCACTGACCAAAGAAGTGGCCCCCGGAGAGTACAAACGTTAAGCATGGGGGCGAGTCTTTACTTGTATGCCCATAGTACACCGCTGCAGCAGTCGGGGCACAACAAAAGTAACTCTGTTCTGCTGCTCCCTTGTTTTCACTCAGGGTCGCCACAGCAGATCCAAAGTACAACCCCTGGCAAAAATTATGGAATCACCGGCCTCGGAGGATGTTCATTCAGTTGTTTAATTTTGTAGAAAAAAAGCAGATCACAGACATGACACAAAACTAAAGTCATTTCAAATGGCAACTTTCTGGATTAAGAAACACTATAAGAAATCAAGAAAAAAAGATTGTGGCAGTCAGTAACGGTTACTTTTTTAGACCAAGCAGAGGAAAAAAATATGGAATCACTCAATTCTGAGGAAAAAATTATGGAATCACCCTGTAAATTTTCATCCCCAAAACTAACACCTGCATCAAATCAAATCTGCTCGTTAGTCTGCATCTAAAAAGGAGTGATCACACCTTGGAGAGCTGTTGCACCAAGTGGACTGACATGAATCATGGCTCCAACACGAGAGATGTCAATTGAAACAAGGAGAGGATTATCAAACTCTTAAAAGAGGGTAAATCATCATGCAATGTTGCAAAAGATGTTGGTTGTTCACAGTCAGCTGTGTCTAAACTCTGGACCAAATACAAACAACATGAGAAGGTTGTTAAAGGCAAACATACTGGTAGACCAAGGAAGACATCAAAGCGTCAAGACAGAAAACTTAAAGCAATATGTCTCAAAAATTGAAAAATGCACAACAAAACAAATGAGGAACGAATGGGAGGAAACTGGAGTTAACGTCTGTGACCGAACTGTAAGAAACCGCCTAAAGGAAATGGGATTTACATACAGAAAAGCTAAACGAAAGCCATCATTAACACCTAAACAGAAAAAAACAAGGTTACAATGGGCTAAGGAAAAGCAATCGTGGACTGTGGATGACTGGATGAAAGTCATATTCAGTGATGAATCTCGAATCTGCCTTGGGCAAGGTGATGATGCTGGAACTTTAGTTTGGTGCCGTTCCAATGAGATTTATAAAGATGACTGCCTGAAGAGAACATGTAAATTTCCACAGTCATTGATGATATGGGGTTGCATGTCAGGTAAAGGCACTGGGGAGATGGCTGTCATTACATCATCAATAAATGCACAAGTTTACATTGATATTTTGGACAATTGAAAGGATGTTTGGGGATGATGAAATCATTTTTCAAGATGATAATGCATCTTGCCATAGAGCAAAAACTGCGAAAACATTCCTTGCAAAAAGACACATAGGGTCATGGCACAGGGTCAATGTCAATGAGCAGATCTGATTTGATGCAGGTGTTAGTTTTGGGGATGAAAATTTACAGGGTGATTCCATAATTTTTTCCTCAGAATTGAATGATTCCATATTTTTTTCCTCTGCTTGGTCTAAAAAAGTAACCGTTACTGACTGCCATAATATTTTTTTCTTGATTTCTTATAGTGTTTCTTAAAGTCAGAAAGTTGCCATTTGAAATGAATTTAGTTTTGTGTCATGTCTGTGATCTGCTTTTTTTCTACAAAATTAAACAACTGAATGAACATCTTCCGAGGCCGGTGATTCCATAATTTTTGCCAGGGGTTGTAGGTCTACATGTTCAGTTCAATTTTTACTTTGATCACTCATCCAAAGGTAGCAAAAAGAGCTTTTTGCATGATGTGCCGTGGCAGACATGATGACATAAAAATTAAGTAGATATTGCCCAACCCTAATAAACTATTTTTACCACTTTGAAGAAGTCAACTGAGTCTAAGGCCAAGACATAACATCAGTACATGTATGAAAATTAACTCTCACAGATGGCTGAGATTTTCACAGTTTGACACCAGATTCAGCTAAGTTTCAACTTTGTGTATCCCTTGGCTGATTTTTTTTGTTTCCTGGCCACTTTCTACATCAGATCCCCCTGAGCAGGCACACTACTTAACACAGCTCAGTACAAATCAAAAAGTTTTTGTTTGTTTGTTTTCTCCCTGGAACTTGGTCAAATTCTGAATTACCTCGACCCAACCCACACTCAACTTTGGGACAACCTGAGACAAGCCTGGTGTCCTGTCGAACTTGTATTTGACTTTGGATAATACAGGGAAAATCTTTCTGTGCTTGGCGTGACGGTTGTGCCAAGTGTATACTCTGAGCCCAGCACAAGTCAAGCTGAGGCAGCTACGAGTACAAACAAGCCCCCAAGTCAGAACACCAGACTCAGCCCCATTCACAAGTTGTGTCGAGTCCCAACCCACAAAAACTCTCTACCAAAAGATCCAGGTGTGAAAGCTACTTAATTAGTACTTAGACATTCATGTCAAAAAGGTATTTGGATGCCTGCACTTTGCATCACGGGCGGAGCTCCGCCTTCGACTCTGGACCGTTCTCCGTCATTTCACCACAGTTTCAAAACGTTAAATAATGTGCATGGTTACTACGCGGGGATCTGTAAAATGTCGCTTCAATTAATATAGCTGTAAAAACAATTTGATTTGCACAGGCAGCAAATGGAAGTGGCTCGCGGTTCTGTTCGTGTTGTAAAAAATGTGTTAAAGACTCAGTGAAAGATTAAATGACTTGTAGCCTCATTTCCTTTGTGGTCTGATGCTGAGGACAAGTGAACTCGCCTCACTCTCCTCTTATTTAACGTCTACACCCCCCCCCCCCCCCCCCAGGCTTTCCTCTCCATAACTGATCTCTCCCCATCTTTATCAGTCTTCCTTTCAGTCCATCTGTCTATCCCGTCTTCTCTTTTAATGGCGTCTCCTGTCTTTTGGCTCCTCCTTGTCATGAATTAACCTTTCTCCTATCTTTGTGTGTGTGTGTGTGTATGTTTTAAATACGTCAGTCCATTTGTCTTCCTTATTTGTTCACTTGCAATTCCCTCGTTCTCGTCTGTCATTCTCTACCATGAAACCAATACTTGTCCATCCGTGTCCATTCATCTTCGTCCTGTCTTACCCTGCAGCCTCCTCTTCTTTTTCGTAATCACTCTCTCGCTCATCTCTATCTGTTTTTTTCTACCCTCTGCCACATCTTTGTTTTATCTACACTCTCGAGGTTCGCTGTTTTTTTCCTCCTCCCCCCTCAGAATGTAGCAGCTCTGAAGTTTCCCCTCATTTGCCTTTCATGCGACAAACTTTTTTCTTTCTATCTGCACTCTGAGGAGGAAGAGAGTATGGGGGGGGAGCAGAGGAGTTCCGGGCCAGAGAGATAAAGTCAAATTTCCCTCTAACAGCGGGATACGGTAATTACAACGGATAAAAGTCAGCGAATGGGGCCCCTCCTCGCGGCTTCCAGACGCACGTGTTGAAATTAAATATCTGCCTCACACGCGCCTTTTATCCTCCCGTTTTTCCTTCTTTACCTTCTCATGCTGTTTTGCCTCATGCTGGATCTGGCGCTCTCTACCTCTCCCAGAATCCAGATTCAATTCAAAAAAATTGTACTTTGACTCCTTTGAGACAACTGTCTGCTCTCCCAGACTTAAAATTAAAAGACAAAAAAATCCAACTTCACAGTTAGTGACATGATGTACCGTGTGCAATAGGCGGTGTGGGGAACGTGGCTCATGAAGACAAATGATGTCCACTTCCAATGAGGTGTTCAGTATCTTTTTAACATAACTTATGTTTTGTTAAATCTCGCATATTGTTAAAGCCATGCATTTACCCGTGTCAAATTTACAAACTATTGGTAAAGATCCAGGCTTTAAATGACTTCCTGGACTAGGCAGTCATAAAGTATCTGTATGTGGTGCAAATGTTGAATATTCATTTATCTCGGCAGTGACATTCACGTCTCTGGGTCCTCATCATCTGAGAAATGCTTGAGAAGACCATATGGACGCATAAAATCTCTGGGCAGAGCTGTTTTTTTGCAAAGCCAATACCAGGTCTTTCGAGACTTGGATGGCAGCCAGTAATTAAAGGCGATGACTAGAAATCTTTGATACGATGTACTACGTCTGTGAGCATGTGCTGGTGCTACATATGATACTGCATCCACCCAAACCAATCTCATGCCAGTTTGTGATGGTATCACGAAAAGTAAATGAATCTATTAGTTTGTGATACCGTGACAAAAGCACAAATTAATTTCGTGACGGTATCACGAAATGCGTGGAGACGTGGGGGGTCTGTTGGGATTATGATTAGGGTTAAGGGAAAGGACAGGGTTAGAAATAATAAAATAAACAAACCGCATCATGAAAATGTGACTCATTTTGTGACAGGAGCATGAAAAAAGCCTGAGACTGGGCTGATCTACCACACTACGCAAACAAACATCCATCTCCACCTTTCGAAAGATGCCATGGCTCTGCTGCAACCAGGTGAAACGTGTATGTCCCCAGGCCTTCTCCACACTGTGGTCCTGAACACTGAAGTGTCTGCATGCTGGGTCATTCCCAGAGAAATGCGCCTCATGGCCAGAATGTCGTAGCCCTCGCAATGAATGTGATTCTCATCTGGCTCATTTGACACAGTTATTCCAGCTGTGTTGAAAGATCCACCAGAGACATCTAGTACCAAAGGCATCCAGTTGTCCCTTAAGTCACTGGTTAGGTTCCAAGTATCACAACCAAACTCTAAACTCTTGGACTTTCATTCTTTTACAAAGGTACCGGCATCATCAAACACCTCAGTCCAACAAGCTCACGAGTCCATAAGCTTTTTCCCACGTGTCTGTCCATCTAAAAGGCTCTTCACAACCTGATAATATAACTTCTGCCATCTCACCCGTCTCCCTCGTCTTCCTTTACTCGATCCATCCACCGTGTCTCCAGTGCCCCCTCTGTCTCTTTCCTTGTACTTCCATTCAAGTCACTCTTTTACAAACATATTCATCATCATGTTGGACCCTTGAGACTTTGTCAATTAAAAACAACACAAAGACTGCAAAGTGGCTCCAGCATGTTTAAAAAGAAAAAACTTAAACAGCACCCTCGTCTCCAGTAATTAAGCAGTACATCAAGTTCTGCACCTCTCCTCTGTTTCCATCCTTCATTTCTGTCCCAGCTTTATTACATAACAGGCTACGAGAGCCAAAAACGGAGAAGGAGGGATGTGCAGTGAGGGACGAAGAGACGGCAGCTCCTCTAACCTCCCACCAGAGGGGGGAGACGCAGTGATTGAGGAGTCATTAGCAGCGTGCCAGCTGCTTCACCACCTCCATACCCTCAGTTGTCTTTCCTCTCTTCCTGTGCCAGCCGCTCGTCTCGTGTGCTCAGTTGTGTTTATCTTGCCCGCCTTGTTCCTGATCCTCTTATTCTGAAGGTTGCTCAAATATGCAAGAACTGCAGCTTGACAGTTTCATCTCTGCTACTTAAGCAGATTGATTGACATCCTGATTGTCTTGATAGACTAAGACAATCGGGATGATCAGTCACAAACCAGTTTACCTGTTTGTCTCTTACAACTCTCTTAAAACTTAGCTTCATACTTAATGTTGTCTTGTTGGAAAACATACTTACTCAGCCTGTTTTGTTTGTGTGTTAGTTTGCAGACTGTGCCATATTTTCCTCGAGGATTTTAAAGTATTTTACTGCATCCATCTTCCTCTCTACCCTAACAAGCTTCCCAGGCCTTGCAGCAGGGAAGCATCCCCACAGCAAAATACTGTCTCTGTCATGCTTCCCAGTCGGGATGGTGAGCGTATAACTAACTTCAGAGTTACTTGCTTTCTGGTAAATCCAATGCTGGATTTCTTGTTGAAATTGGTTTTTATATCAAATACATATCTGCAAATAGTTGTGTGAACCATACTGAACTCTTTTGCGGTCCTAAATCATGTGAGAGTATTTGCAGTAGGTTTGGACTTTCAGCACGTTTCCTTGAACATTCATGTATTTGCTCTTGTACATGTTCTGTCCTTAGGGTATTCTACAAAAGTAGACCATGAAGAGGACACTGTGGTTTGCATTGGATTTAAATTGAATGCTTAGAACCCCAAACTGTGAATTATTCAAATTATTTCAGACGTGGAGCCAAATGGTTCTTTCTCCTTAGTATTAAGACAAAATGCCAAACAGTGGTGTTATCTTATGTTGATTTTTAGCTCCTGTACCACCGTGCAGGAGCTATAGAAATAGGCTGTGTCTGTGTGAGTATCCATTTGTCTGTGTGTCCATGGCATTTACCAGATGACTGGAAACGCAAGATATTTGCCTGAGAAATTAATCTCACTTACTTGACATTAGAGGGAAATACCCTTTCCTCCTTATTATGGTTCAAATGTATGCCACCATGTAAAAACGGCCCACCTTTGTGATATTTAAAACATAAGTTTGTCTCACATCCCTCACATGTGAGTTCAGAGGGCACCAACTTACATCTACCTTTTTCTGGGTAGATTCAGGAAGGATTCAAATGTCAACGAGTGCCAGAATACCTGCCCCTGAACACAACAATACCAATTTGGATGTCATACTACTCCAAAGCAGGTTACTTCCCCAGCCAAAACTGGTACCTATTTACTCCTGGGTGGTGTTGGATGATGCAGATGAAGTGTCTTGTCCAAAGACACAGACAAGTAGCTTGGCACAAATGCATGGAACTGAAGACAGGTCTTCATATTGGTTGCCCAACTTATATGCCACAAACCCTGGGATGCTCCAGGACAGATCTCTTTTTTTTTTTAATGCAAAACTGAATTTAAGGGCGATTATAATGATGCCTTACAGCACATCTGGTGTTGATATCTAAATGGCCAAAAGCAACAAATAAGCACAAGACTCATTTATTAGTTTTAAATATGTAGTGTAAAAATAGTCGAAACATGAGTACAAAAGACTGCTGTTGTCCTCTACTGCTGAGCCTCGAAAAGCACGCACGCACTCGCACACACACACACCTCTACCCGTATGGGGTCATCCCTTGCATGATTACTGACCAAAAACATCACATACTGTGATCAGGTAGAGTCCCTGGACTCCATTCAACCCTCCCAAAGAGATCAATATTGTATTACAGGATATCCCCAATGTGGTAACACAGCAATAATTCTGTCAAAACACCAGCTTGGATGGAAACATAAAGTTAGCAGATTTTGGACTGAGAATCTCCATGGAGGGGGTAAAAAAACAAAAAAAACAAACAAACTCAAACTTACAATTGAGGTTGTCTTTGTAAAGGTCTAGGCATCAGAATACATGTGGCAGTATGCTACCTTTACTTGGATTCAACATTGTGGTAGCTAATTTAGGGATTTCTGGACGTTTTCCTTAAAGAGCAGGCTTTGAGAGTTTTGCAGTACATATCTATACACCATGTTGTTCCAAATATGAGCGTTATGTCTTCGAACTAAATCGGACAAAAATGGGAGTCATCTATATCCAGGGTCTAGACTGGTACATGTCAATACATATGAAACACTAGGTGGCACCAAATATTCATATAACATGTGCCTCCCAAGACTGGAGTGCCCCACCTCTCTAACATTCTGCAGAAGCAGTTGGATGGAGTGCAAATGTTTTTCGTAAATGTACACATTATAATCTTGTTGTTAGCAGTTATTGAAACAACAAATTATGGGTTGAGAGCAGCTGAATCATAGAAACACTCCAAAGCATAATGCCAGTGCTTTTTTCAAGGAAAAAACATGGGGAGCCATTGTTATGAAAACTTTAAGGTCACACTGAAAAATGAAGTAATCATCAAACAACTCTCAAGTAGCCATGAAATAACAATGTGACAGATTGCAAAGTGACAAGAAAGTGAGTCAAAAAAACCAGTCCAATACTGTTAACACAGTGAGAAAAGCTTAATGTGGTCTTTAACGCAGCTGCTTCCACTAGAGATATATTGACAGGGAACTTTTTCAGTAAGTGGTTCAAAAAACAAATCACCAGCAACCCATAAAGTGGGCTTTTATCAGCTACATTTTTCATGTTCTTTATATAAAAGATATTAGGTTTTCAGATAGCCATTTTACAAAAATATATATTGAAAAAGGGGAAGGAGTCACCTTGTAATTACAGCTGTATTATATTAGGAACAGACAATACAGTATACTGTGTGTGTGTGTGTGTGTATATATATATATATATATATATATATATATATATATATATATATATATATATATATATATATATATATATATATATATATATATATATATATATATATACACCATACCAGTTATATAACTTGGGTAAGAGAGGATGATGTGATAGGCAGATGTTTGGATGGAAATGCTCTTCATTAACATTGGTATGAGTACTCTGATCTCAATCTGCCTACACATTAACACACCTACACTGAAGGAAACATCACAGCATGCTGCACTTTAAACATTTTCGTGTTAAATACAAAATCATCACATAGGGCACATCTGAATTCAAGCAGGGCTCATTTTCATGTAGAAGCGAAGAATGCCATTGCATAACGGTGCTGGTGTGACAGGGTATTAAATATCAGACAGTGGAGGGTCATCTTACAAAGTGTTTGTGTGGTTTTGACTTGCAATTCATTTTATAGCGACTGTATTTCCATCAATCCTGGCTGTGGCCCATTCCTCTCCTGGACTCTGCTTTTTGAGGGGATAGTGAGGTAGGTGACAGGTAATTCCCTGACAGCTCATAAATCCTGTGCCCTTATCCCATTCACATTATTTACCTATTCTGTATGAGAAGGGGTGTGACTGGAGTCATTGTTACTGAGTATCAGTCAGCGCTGCAATCATCTATGTGGCTGCACAGAATATTGAGGGTATAAATAGCTGTGTGAGTAGACTGTGGAGTTTTACATTATAGCGCAGACTGGCTGGAAACCACTTTAAATTACATTTTACGTTTACTCTGAAAAATCTTTTTAGTCAAGTCTCAAACTGTATATATATTTTGCGCTATTTCAGGTGAAGTTGAACAGTTGCCATTTAAGTAAGGGGAACCAGATATCCATCTCCCTGACCACATCCTGAGGGATTCCTGGGTGTTCCTAGACCTCATGGGAAGTGTAGACCTTCCAGTGTATTCTGGATCTACCTCATTTTTACATTTCTAGCAGGCATCCTAGTTAGATGCTTCAGCAACCTCAAATGGCTCCTTTCTAAACACGATTACTCAAATTCATTTTGGTGCTTGAATCTGCTGCTTCATTTAGGCATGGGTTGTTATTGATGTCATGGTATAAAACAGTTTCAAAGCAGTGAAGATTGTTCAATTATATGATCTCTAGATAAAGATCTGACATTATTTGTACCATGGTATTGTTGCCTATGGTTCTCATCTATGTACTAATATAAGCAACAGGTTAGTTGTCCTTGGTGGTGTCCCAGCAGCCCATACTCAAGATTCTTGAAATGGAGCAATATGTCCACCTGGTGGAAATGTACCATTAATACAGGTACAACAGAGTTTCACCAAGATCTGTAGTACATTCAAATTATCATTCTCACACATTATCAAAACATGAGCTAATGCAGTGCGGAGGGCATTGCACAGGATTGGCATCTGCAGACAACAGGATGCTGGACTGACCGCGAGATGCCATGCCTGAACATATTAGTTTATATTGTATTATTAAATACAATGTTTCTTGTTATAGTTAAGATCATGTTATGTTTAAGTCTATGTATGTATGAATGTGTTCTCTCTGCTGATGACATAACAAATTGCCCCGAGGACAATAAAGACACCTTGACCTTGAAGCTGATGCAGCAGATGTTGTTTTGATTTCCTGTTTTCTGTTTTTTCAGCTTTGTAAAACTTTGTAAAAATTTTGTAACTGTTAGAATGGACAAAGCAGTGGATCACCCCTCTGAGTCTGGTCTGCTTGAGGTTTCTTCCTCATTATCATTTGAGGGAGTGTTTCCTTACTACTGTCGTCTATGTGCTTGTTCTAGGAGTTGGTAAGGTTAGAGCTTACTTGTGCTGTGAAGTGTCTTGAGGCAGCTTTGTTGTGATTTGGTGATATATAAAATGAAATAAATTGAAATTGAAATTTGTAAATAAGTGTGAAACAATTTCAGTTCAATTTTTCAATTTATTTTCATTTATATAGCACCAAGTCACAACAAAGCTCCCTCAAGGCGCCCCACACAAGCAAGGTCCAACCCCACCAACCGCCAGAGCAAGCACACAGGCCACAGTGATAAGGAAAAACTCCCTCTGATGATTTGAGGAAGAAACCTCAAGCAGACCAGACTCAAAGTGGGTGACCCTGGCCTGTGCCATGCTACCAACACAATAGACAATACAGGAAATTTTGGGAGATTTTGGGAGTCCATGCTGGTGCACAAGATGGGAGGCCTGCAGAAGAAAACACGCACTCCCATCTCTGGATGGAACTGCACCTGGTCAATCTCTTTGAGGTTCGGGTAGGCCCCCAGCCATCCAGTGGCCACCTTGACAATGATTGCCAGTGGTAACCCGTAAGTTGGAGAGGAAATGGCGTCTCACTAATTTAGAAGATCTTCACTTAGCCTGGAAAAAGAGTCTGTTGCTCTATAAAAAAGCCCTCCGTAAAGCTAGGACATCTTACTACTCATCACTAATTGAAGAAAATAAGAACAACCCCAGGTTTCTTTTCAGCACTGTAGCCAGGCTGACAGAGTCAGAGCTCTATTGAGCCGAGTATTCCTTTAACTTTAACTAGTAATGACTTCATGACTTTCTTTGCTAATAAAATTTTAACTATTAGAGAAAAAATTACTCATAACCATCCCAAAGACGTATCGTTATCTTTGGCTGCTTTCAGTGATGCCGGTATTTGGTTAGACTCTTTCTCTCCGATTGTTTTGTCTGAGTTATTTTCATTAGTTACTTCATCCAAACCATCAACATGTCTATTAGACCCCATTCCTACCAGGCTGCTCAAGGAAGCCCTACCATTAATTAATGCTTCGATCTTAAATATGATCAATCTATCTTTATTAGTTGGCTATGTACCACAGGCTTTTAAGGTGGCAGTAATTAAACCATTACTTAAAAAGCCATCACTTGACCCAGCTATCTTAGCTAATTATAGGCCAATCTCCAACCTTCCTTTTCTCTCAAAAATTCTTGAAAGGGTAGTTGTAAAACAGCTAACTGATCATCTGCAGAGGAATGGTCTATTTGAAGAGTTTCAGTCAGGTTTTAGAATTCATCATAGTACAGAAACAGCATTAGTGAAGGTTACAAATGATCTTCTTATGGCCTCAGACAGTGGACTCATCTCTGTGCTTGTTCTGTTAGACCTCAGTGCTGCTTTTGATACTGTTGACCATAAAATTTTATTGCAGAGATTAGAGCATGCCATAGGTATTAAAGGCACTGCGCTGCGGTGGTTTGAATCATATTTATCTAATAGTTTACATTTTGTTCATGTAAATGGGGAATCTTCTTCACAGACTAAGGTTAATTATGGAGTTCCACAAGGTTCTGTGCTAGGACCAATTTTATTCACTTTATACATGCTTCCCTTAGGCAGTATTATTAGACGGCATTGCTTAAATTTTCATTGTTACGCAGATGATACCCAGCTTTATCTATCCATGAAGCCAGAGGACACACACCAATTAGCTAAACTGCAGGATTGTCTTACAGACATAAAGACATGGATGAAGTTATTGTACTTGGCCCCACAAATCTTAGAAACATGGTGTCTAACCAGATCCTTACTCTGGATGGCATTACCCTGACCTCTAGTAATACTGTGAGAAATCTTGGAGTCATTTTTGATCAGGATATGTCATTCAAAGCGCATATTAAACAAATATGTAGGACTGCTTTTTTGCATTTACGCAATATCTCTAAAATTAGAAAGGTCTTGTCTCAGAGTGATGCTGAAAAACTAATTCATGCATTTATTTCCTCTAGGCTGGACTATTGTAATTCATATTATCAGGTTGTCCTAAAAGTTCCCTGAAAAGCCTTCAGTTAATTCAAAATGCTGCAGCTAGAGTACTAACGGGGACTAGAAGGAGAGAGCATATCTCACCCATATTGGCCTCTCTTCATTGGCTTTCTGTTAATTCTAGAATAGAATTTAAAATTCTTCTTCTTACTTATAAGGTTTTGAATAATCAGGTCCCATCTTATCTTAGGGAACTCATAGTACCATATCACCCCAATAGGGCGCTTCGCTCTCAGACTGCAGGCTTACTTGTAGTTCCTAGGGTTTGTAAGAGTAGAATGGGAGGCAGAGCCTTCAGCTTTCAGGCTCCTCTCCTGTGGAACCAGCTCCCAATTCGGATCAGGGAGACAGACACCCTCTCTACTTTTAAGATTAGGCTTAAAACTTTCCTTTTTGCTAAAGCTTATAGTTAGGGCTGGATCAGGTTACCCTGAACCATCCCTTAGTTATGCTGCTATAGACTTAGACTGCTGGGGGGTTCCCATGATGCACTGTTTCTTTCTGTTTTTGCTCTGTATGCACCACTCTGCATTTAATCATTAGTGATTGATCTCTGCTCCCCTCCACAGCATGTCTTTTTCTTGGTTCTCTCCCTCAGCCCCAACCAGTCCCAGCAGAAGACTGCCCCTCCCTGAGCCTGGTTCTGCTGGAGGTTTCTTCCTGTTAAAAGGGAGTTTTTCCTTCCCACTGTCACCAAGTGCTTGCTCACAGGGGGTCGTTTTGACCGTTGGGGTTTTTACGTAATTATTGTATGGCCTTGCCTTACAATATAAAGCGCCTTGGGGCAACTGTTTGTTGTGATTTGGCGCTATATAAATAAAATTGATAAAATAAATAAATAAAAATTGATGATGGTAACATGGCTGCTGGCGAAGGTGGTTGGTTGTGGGTCTTGTTGCCTCACACCTCCCTCACTACTACTGGAGGAGGCTCATCCAAACCTGGAGAGTGAGTGTGTGTGTTATCGCTAAACTTAAACACCCTCACAAATCTTATTTATAGATTTAGTAAAAGCGGAAGACTTCTCATTGAAAGTCAGTTCCCAGTACATAAACAGGGCAGACTTGGATGTAAGCAGTGAGCTAAGGTGGTGAGTGTGGATGTCTGTAGTACTTGGTGTCTTCGGAGGATCCTTGGATAGCACTGGAAGGACTTTGTGCCAAATGCAATGGTTACTTCGGGAGACTGTGATGAGGAGTACCACTTGCGTCATGTGGGAATGTTAGCTATGATATTCTCAGTGTTTTTTTTTCTCTGAGCCTGATCTAGCACATAGGTGCCTCAGTGCTGAGGACCCCAGCAGCTGGAGAAGTCCAACCCACTTTTCCCCTAGCTGTTGCAAATAGATGGCTACCTTGAAAAGTGAGGATGGTGCAGCTGTCTTACTGGTTGGATTCCGTCCAGGACCCAAGGCATTTCCGCAGCTCCCCGGCCTCACCTGTAGGCTTGTCAAAAATGCATGCCTTGATGCCTATGCGTTATTCTTCTTATATTTTGCATTCTTCAGTCTTGAGTTTGAAGCATCTGGCCTCTGCTGGGTGTGTTACATAACATGAGCTAATCCCTTGTAACTGGCATTCACCCAAAGCAGCTCACTGAGAGCGCATCCATTTTCAGCCTGGTTGATCCTCCAGTGACATCAAACCACAAGCCATAATGGTGTCATCGTGCGTTCACACGCTGCCAGGATGTTCTAATGTAAGACCATCCAACTACAAATCCCCTCGAGTGTTTTTCTGTGTTTGGCAAAGAAGCGGGTGAAGTGTGAGAAGTATCGGACTGTAAAATGGAACATCTGCAACAACAACAACACCATCACTTACAAAAGGAGCTGCTTTCGTCCTTTGTGCCTTCCATGGTGCCGTCCGGCTGCATCTGGAGGTAGAAGCCGTGTCTGCAGTAGAGCCGCGTGACGATGCCTTTGAGCTGGGGCTCTGCATAGAAAGCACAGGTTTAAATACACTTTAGCATCAAGCGTTCATGAACGCGCACAGTATGACCAAATAAGAGGCAGGTCCTGATATTTACTCAGCAAAATCAGCAAACACTCAGAAAGGGTGACTGTGGTCTTTGGCTGGACTGATGGGTTGCACATACAAATTCATTTTTATTTTATTTACAAGTGGCAAATTGCACCATTTGAATAATGCAGTTGGCACTCAAACCACAATTTTTTTTTTTTTTTTTTTAAAGACCATTTCTAGCATATACACTTTGTTTTCTGACTTCAGCCAAAGAGTGGACAGACTTCACACACCTCCAGAGGAAGGCTGGAGGTTGCTTGTTGTATATAGAATATCTCAAAGTTGAGGGCAGATTTTGTCAAAGCTTGGCAGATTGTGTTTGGATCAATGAAAAGTTAAATTTTGTGTTGAGATATATATATATATATATATATATATATATATATATATATATAAACACATTCCCCACTTTGTCTCTTTCTTTTTTGGCAATGTGTGGAACAGAAGACATGCTAAAAGTGAAGGGAAACATTTCTTTGCCTTGTGGCATCATAAAGGAGAATCTACAATCCTGCTAACAAACCAACATTGGATTACTCAAAAAATCCTCAACGGATTTCAATGAAATTTTTACCAGGGGTGTATCTTGGCCTAATTTAGAAGTCATTAAAGTTTGGTAATGATCTGGAACATGATCCGGATCCAGTAATTTTTTTAAGGATTCTTTGTCATTGCAGGATAGGGCCAATTTCAACATTTTTGGTCACAGAGGCTGAACAAAAATTAAGTTAAGACACAACAATAATTTAGCATTTGTTTCTTCTTATTGAATAAACTTATTAGAAAATAAAAAAAAAAAAACTTGTGTAGTTCATGCAGTTTCTCTTATAAATACATTTGCTGAAGATCTAAGGGTTTAACCACTGAATCTTAAACATGACGGTAGATGCATGAAACGACGTGGAAGAAGTCTCTTTGCCAAAGGGTATTCCATGTGACGTCAGTGACCCTATGGCCTTGGCGGAGGTTTGCGCTCTCCGAGTACTTCTCGTTTCAAAAATAGTGTTTGAAACAAGTAATATCTTACTGGGAAAAGTTGTGTAATTATCTTGACAATTCAGAATGATGAAAGTGACAGTAAACTGTTACAACATAAATATTTTGTCTGTGCTTCCACTAACTTTATGAAGAATTGAAACTCATTAGTTTGATCCTTGGGGTTTGTAAAGTCATCAAGCGTGAGTGGGTAATCCTCCCTTTGATGATGACCGTTTTACACAACATACTGCAATGCTTTTCATTCGAGGTCACGGCCTCAGCAGTTAAACTAGGAAAAACAGCTTATCCATCACTGGCTGATGAGACGCAGAAGGTCAACTGTGGAGTGGGCTAATCTGCAATATCCTGAGTACTAATCCCAAATTAAACCTCGGACCACACAGCAAGCCATGTGCTGTTTAACACATGTACCCACAGAGGGGTTGAGGTGACTCCGCCTCCACACGCTATGTTTGATAATGATGCTGAGAGACACAAGGACGTACTGGGTAGCTGCTGCCTGCACACAGGTGTTATCTAAACAACAGAAATGGAAATTTCATTTTATGTTGATGCAAAAATGACAAGTAGAATCATTCTTGGTGTTGTTCAAATCTCCTTGTATGTCGAGAGTTGCTTCAGGAAGGACATTTGTGCCAAATAAACACTTGGCTCCACCACTGTGACCCCAATTGAAATGGCAGAAGGCAAAAAAAAAAAAAAAAAATTAAAGAAGTGGGCTTGTGACCACTGGGTCTTCTCTTCAAGTCCCTGTCAGATAGGAAACTAAGGCAATTGTGGAAAAAGACCTTTTGAAAGGAACGTTGTGATTTTTCAACTTGGGCTCCATTTTTTTAGACATTATTGAGATAAACTTTTCACTGGAGACAAGCAAAAACACCTCTGTGGATAAGGAGCTGGCCTGCCAATATGTAGACCAGAGTTTTGAATCCCCCTTATGCTACCTCCCTGTGGTTTTGAGCAAGACACTTAATCTGCATTGTCCCAGTCAACACATCTGTAAAGCAGTACCACCATTAGCCCGGGGAAGTAACCTGCATTGGACTGGCTTCCCATCCAGGGGGGGTCCTGGATTCTCATTTGCTTCACACTATGAAATTAAGAATAAGCAAAGGCACCAACAGGCCACAGAGCCTATATAGACTATACAGTAGGTAGGTACAGCGTTTGCATTGCCCTTGTGATGGAAATTTCCATTCCACTAATGAATCACGTTATCCATTTTTCCCCCCCATCTACATCTTTATCTCATGCATGTGTGGGGGTTGTTGGAGTTGATGTGTCCCATGGTTGAGCAACTTATGGGTTTAATGTCTTGCATGAAACCTCAACACTTGGCCATAATAAGGAATTAAACCCACTGGCTGTTGTTTTCATGATCTCTTGCTCCTCCCACTCTGCTTTAGTAGGCCCCTTGGACCCCATTATCCAAAAGCATACTGCTAATCATTTAGTGCCCATTCAACTCAAACAAGATGCCTTTGATTCTTGTCCAGAGCTGAGTGAATTTAATTGTTACTGTAAAACATATGTGAGGTCATTGTCATTTTTCACACTGTAATCCTGTTGATCCTGTTTATTTTCAAATATTTACCTGTAACCAGATTTTTTCTAAAATTATGGTTAAAATTCAGTCATCAAATAACGGTTGTAGTTCAGTCTTCCTCCCAGAACTGTTTGAAGGTGTAAAGTGGAATTATACTTTTACTAGTATTCAAAGCTACAGTGTGTAGAATTTAAGGGCGCGTTTTTTTTTTAATCAAAAATGCAATCTCGCATTCATAACCAACCATCTGTTCAATAGTGTGTAATTACTTGCAACAACAAATCGATGTGTTTTCAACTGCTTAGAATGAAATATCTACATGGGAGCCCTCTCTTGGAGGCTGATATGTCGATACAGGAGCCCAAATGAGACATATTTAATTAATCTTTCGTGTTTTGTAGCACAGTTGGAAAACTGAAGAAAAAAGAAGAATCAGTGGTTCCTCCCCTGTATACTGTCTTCTGGTTGCAAGTGCAGCTTAAAATGAGAATCCTCATTTTGGTGAAATGGAGATCATACACATTACTTATCACGCTCAAAGGCAAGAGAGCACGAATCGCCATCACCAAAAAAAGCGAAAACATGAAGGGAAACTGTGTGGCAACTGTATAACACAGTCTTCAACCTCACCACTAGATGACACCAAATCCTACACTCTGCAGCTTTAAACACCACAGCCAAGCTTCTAACAAGATCTGACAGAAGAGGAGAGTTTGCACTAAATTCAGCCTCGTTCCACTAATTATTTGTGCATTTAAAAACTGCTTTTAAGACGTTATTAATGACGCTTAAGGCTCGTAAAGAGGTGGGCCCTGAATATATCTTGGAACCTCTAACTTCATGTTGTGTGGGCCGCTGAAGAGGAGGTACTGCTGGCCCACCACCACAAGATGGCGCCCTGCTTGGAGTGCGGGCTCCAAGCACGAGAGGGCGTCGGCTTTGCTGGAGGTGATAGCTGTCATCAATCAACACAAGCTGTCACCCATCATCACCACTACAAAGACCGGACTGCAACTCCACCTCCTCGCCGAGAAATAAACTACCATTCAGGTAATTTCTCTGCTGCCTGACACTGTGTGTGTTTAACCTGAACTTCTATTGCAGCCGTTTTCCTGGAGTGTTTCCTTATCTGGAGGATTGGCGTTTGGTGTAACAGCGACGGCTTCGCCTCACACCCCAACTCAGATAAGTGGTTGACCAGGAGCTGCACGGGTGTGTGTGATTGGAGGTGGAGGTTCTCCCTCCTTTACTTAAGACAGACTGTGGGATTACTGAGTGTGCGAACTCACACTCATCTGGACTGTCTCTGTTTTCTGCCAGCAGTACCGGATCTGACTGCTGAAGACAGCGGCCACCTGGGGTGCAGGGCTTGGCGGCTCCGGTGTTCTTCAGCTCCATTGGTGGTGGAAGCTGTGTGGGGATCCAGCTCTTCTCTCTCCAGGCATCTTCTATCGTCGAGCCTGCCCACACGTCACCTGGTGTATGATTGACAGTCCACCATATTGTTATTGTCTGTACGTTGTTGTGCGATTCACAACATTAAATTGTTACTTTTTGGCTTATCCATTGTCCGTTCATTAACGCCCCCTGTTGTGGGTCCGTGTCACGTCACTTTCACAACACTTTAGTCTGAAAGCAGATTGAATCTCCACGGAGTCAGTAATTCTGAGGTCGTGGCTTAAAAACCACATTAGATCCTACAGTTTGAATCAGATCCCCACAAACATCTGGTTGACCTCAGAGAAGCTACATATTCATATAAAAAAAAACAAACCCTAAATGCAGTATCATAGTTATTGCATTTTATTAACTTTATATAATTTAAGGAGTTTTAAATGCAAAGGTGTCCTTTTTTATACTATATATATATATATATATATATATATATATATATGGCTTAATATGTGACGTAATCATAAAGTCACTTATGCCAGTTGATCAAAAAATATTTTACTGATCAATATGAGCTTTTGATAAAGTGTCAAGCAGAGATATTATGCTAAACCTGATTTATGAGTTATGTTTAGCTTGATGTTGGACCAAAATGTTCCAAAAGTTAATTATCTGGAGACACTAATGCAAGTTATTTTATTTTATTTTATTACTTTTGTTGTTGTTGTTTGGTGAATGTGAGTGCGGCATTACTGTAAAGTGCTTTGAGCATGAAAGCACAATAAAAATGCAACCTAGTTACAATACTCCCTGCACACAAGGTAATAAATACTGTCATCATGTAAGGGCATATAATGACAACAAACTGATTAGACTTTGTTTAATGATGCTCCAGAGCCGAGTCTGTTTTGTTTATTTTTCTTTTTAACAGAAGGACCTGAGCTGAGGTGCATTGGGCAAAAACAGCCAGATGTGTTGTGTGGGCCGCCAGAAGAGGAGGTACTGCTGGCCCACCACCAGAGGGCGCCCTGCCTGAAGTGCGGGCTTCGGGCACGAGAGGGCGCTGCAGCCACGGACACAGCCGGGGGTGACAGCTGTCACTCATTATCTCATGACAGCTGTCACCCATCTACACTTCATCTTACTACTCCATAAAACCCGGACGTCATCTCCACCTCATTGCCGAGATATCATCTACCTGTGAAGGTAATATTCTCTGCTGTACTGAAAACTGTGTCATAGTCTGAACTCTTTTTGCAGCCGCTTTCCTGTTGTGAGCCTTATCTGCTGGATTGGCGTTTGGTGTGAACAGCGACGGCTTTGCTTCATACCCCAACCAGATAAGTGGTTAACAGGAGCTGCACGAGTGTGTGATTAGGGGTGGAGGTGACTTTCCACCTTCTGACTGTTTTGGTTACTGGGTGTGCACACACCCACATCTCACTGTTTACTCCTCGCCAGCAGTACCAGATCCGACAGTCGGGGACGGTGATCACCTGGGAATTCGGGACTTGGCGGCTCCAGTATTCACCAGGTTCGGTGGCGGTGTAAATCGTGTGGTTCCGGCTCTTCTCAGGACAGACGTCTTCTATCCTCGAGCCTGCCCACACGTCACCTTTGTGTATTGACTGCTATCAGATTCTGAGATTGTCTGTATATTCGCTGTGCACATTCACAACATTAAATTGTTACCTTTTGGCTCATCTATTGACCGTTCATTTGCGCCCCCTGTTGTGGGTCCGTGTCACTACAAGATGGGTAAAACCAGGATCCAGTTTTAAGATGTTTAAGGCTGTTGCTGATAATGTCAGATAAAAGGTGCTGATTGACCCATTTTTAAGTGTTTCGCAAGCATATTCTCGATCTACGCATTGTGTCTGTTTGAGATTTACCACGTCCAAAAAAAAATTCCAGAAGGTGTGGACGGTGATCACACATGCAGCAGGGTGCATTCTGGGAATATGATAGCAATAGTCAATAGACAATTAATCTGTTATCAGAGTGCATCATGTCCTTCAGTGTGTGTGTGTGTGTGCATGCGCGCGCGTTTGGGCAGGATTTGGGCTCTTAATCCCACAGATATTCAACATCAATTACAGTGTGACCCCACAAAAGACTAGGATTAATTTCACTTATTAAGAATTTCAACCACTGAAGTCACCCTGAACCCTCTGATGCCTGATATTTAAAGTCAGATGACAACTGGGCAGCAGTTTTATTTTCACCCCTATCAAACACTCCAGTTGCAGTTTGGGTTTGCAAAAGAAGTGAAACAGTAAATTTATTCTTCACCTGCTCACATTACAAATGTGGCCACATTTGGTGGTTGTAACTGACAGGGGCAAAGTTACCAGAAGGCCGGATTGCAAATACACAGGACAGTTCCAAGTACCGTCATTATCCCACAGGGCAGTGGGAGTCATGATGAGAAAGCAAGGGGTACAATCATAGCCAAATACCTCCAGAGAGTAAGGCAAGTACTGGGAAGCCAACTCATTGGGAGAAATAAGATCCAAGCCATCAACATGTATGCCCCACCAGTCATCAGATATCCTGCTGGAATAATAACATGGCCAAATGAAGAGATAGATGCCACAGATGTCACGACACCTGAACTCCTCACAATGTATTGGACGGTTCCATCCAAAGTCCACCACCCAGAGAGCCTGAATGTGATGAATGAGAGTCAGTGACACTATTCAGCATGAAACACGGAGCATCCAGGAGTACATCAAGAAGCTAGCCCTTGACCTCCTCAAGCAACAGAAGACAGAAGGTCGGGAGTAAGAAGAGGAGACGTCGGGGCGGACAACTACATTTTTATACTGAAGACATGTTACTGAAGTTTCATTTAGCAACTGCGGTAATTCACGTTTGTTTGTTTTTTTTGTTTTTTCTTAGGCTGTGTAGTCTGTCAGGCAGGTCAAAGCCGCTGCAACAATCACTGATTAATCTCTGTTGTGGTTTTTTCTTACACGACTAATTCTGTGTCAGCTGTCAAATTCCAGGAAGCACTGGTGTGTCACATGTCTGACTGGTGGACACTCACTTTGGTCACATTAAATCCTGAAAATGTCATTGACAGAAATCACTCGCTTCATGCTTCACAGCTCCCAAAATTGATCCAAACGCATGCTGTTGAAGCGGCGATCTTGTAGCAAGTCTCCCAGATATAAACCCTTCAGAGTCTTTTGCCTTTTACCTTCTGTTTACGAATGTTTTCGACAGGTAACGAGTTAGAATAGACAATGTGCACTGACGTCACATGCAACACGCGGTTTTGTGTAAGCAGCCATATTGGACAGCAACCTCCTTGTATACCACAGCATGGCTGATGCTGGATCGTCGGTGGATGGGCAAGATAATTTGTCCGATATAGCAAAAGCGCTCAATCCAGAACATCAGAAGATGTATTTAGAGAGAATCAATTTGGATCCCTACAATATTGTAGGCAGCAATAGCTCAGTTGGTAGAGCAAAGGGTCAGCAGTTTGAATCCGGCTCCCAACCAGTCAAAAATCTGCATATTGGCATTGTGTCCTTGGGCAAGGCACTTAACCCACCTTGTCTGTGTATGAATGAGGTGAGGACCATAGGTGCAGAATGGCACCCACGCTTCCGTCAATTTGCCCGAAGGCAGCGGTGGCAACACTAGCTTACCACCACCAATGTGTGAGGGAATTAATAATGCAACTTGTAAAGCACTTTGGGTGTTTTGAAGAGCGCTCTATAAATCCAAGTCATTATTACTGCCCTCGAGAAGCTCACCAGTTTTATCAGTTTTGAGTGGAAGCCAGACGTGTGGTATCCAGACATTTTCAACTACTTTATCAACACTCCGTCACCCTACACACAAGAAGCCCTGAAGGCATATAAAAGTTTGGATGCCTACAGCTTCCTCGCGGCTGGATGGGTGCAGAATGTGGTCATCAGTCGGGTTACTGATGACATCTCGGTAATAAAAGCCTGAGTAACTACAGTAAAAATCACCTAAACCATCATCGTATAAACTGGATATTTGCACTCACTGAATAAAAACAAAAGCCCCAATCTTTTTGTGTGGTTTTCCATGTAATAAACACAGTACAAGGTCTGTTAGAAAAGTATCCGACCTTATTATTTTTTTCAAAAACCATATGGATTTGAATCACGTGTGATTGTGTCAGCCAAGCTTGAACCCTCATGTGCATGTGTGTTTTTTTTTTTTCACGCCTGTCGGTTGCTTCATTCGCCTGTGAGCAGGCTTTGAGTGAGGTGTGGTCCACCCCTCTCGTCTATTTTTTTATTGCGAATAAATGAACGATTTGGATCTTTGCTGCATCAGTTTTTTTCCAGAAACTGTAAGAGACCTCCAGGTGGACACCGTTCGAAAAAGTAATATGGCTTTCAGGGATGATTTTATGGGGATTAAACAGATTAAGGTGTGTTACTGCCCCTTTAAGGACGGCCCACAACTGCTGAGAGCGCAGACAGAAAAGCACAGAAAAGCAACCGGAATCCGTCTGAAAGCTGTCCTGAGAGACCAACACCGAGGTGGTTTTGTGCCGCGTCAAGAGCGGCACGGTGGCGCATCCCTCGGCTTCTTTTTCCATGAAAAAAAAACTCCTGTAACGGTAGAATGTGCCGGAAAAAGTGCTGATGTCCACGTCTTTTCACAATTCCTGTGCTAGTCAGAGGACATACCGGATCAAGACAGCGTCCAGTTTAGAAATGAACGGCACATTTCACTGTTACAGGAGTTTTTGTCATGGAAAGAGGAACAAAGGCGGAGGAATTCCGCGTGTCGCGGCGGAGCTGCATGGCGAAAAGAAACGCCGTGATGAAGCCTCACAGGACATGTTGGGGCTTGTCCAGCTCAAGCTCAATTTCTCGGATATTCACACGACAGAAAAGCAACCGGAATCCGTCTGAAAGCCGTCCTGAGAGACCAACACCGAGGTGGTTTTGTGCCGCGTCAAGAGCGGCATGGTCGCCCGTCCCTCAGCTTCTTTTTCCATGAAAAAAAACTCCTGTAACGGTAGAATGTGCCGGAAAAAGTGCTGATGTCCACATCTTCTGCCTTTTTGTGAAAGTCAGATGAGGTCCCGGATCAACAAAGCTTTCACGTTGGAAATGATCTGGTTGTTTGTGCAGGGTGTCAGCCTGTCCATCGGCGCTGGGAGCGCGCTGCGCTCTCAGCAGTTGTGGGCCTTCCTTAAAGGCAGTAACACTCCTTAATCTGTTTAATCCCAATAAAATCGTCCCTGAAAGCCATATTAATTTTTCGAACGGTGTCCACCTGAAGGTCTCTTACAGTTTCTGGAAAAAAAAATTGATGCAGCAAAGATCCAAATCATTCAGACATTTATTCGCAATAAAAAATAGACGAGAGGGTTAGACCACACCTCTCTCAAAGCCTGCTCACAGGTGAATGAAGCAACCGACAGGCATGAAAAAAAAAAAAACTCACGCATGCGCACGAGGGTTCAAGCTTGGCTGGCACAATCACACGTGATTCAAATCCATATGGTTTTTGAAAAAAGTAATAAGGTCGGATACTTTTCTAACAGACCTCGTATATAACCAATAGAGTATAACGTGTTTTCGCCCACATCAGACAAAACATCCTGTCCGATTGCAATGTATTTCCATTAAAAACCCCTCGCATGTACCGGACAAAGCAGTTTGGACACACCCAGTAACAGAGGTACGAAATTAAAGTTCAGCACGGATGCTCACCGATTTGAAGAAAGTGGGTACCATATTTTTGTGATTAAAAGGCCGGCCGTTTATTTTTTCTAAACATGCTCAGCAGTGGTGGGCACAGTTCCGATAATCTGATAACAGATAATTATCGAAGATAATGTTTTATCTTTTTAGATAACTTTAAAAACCATTATCGGACTAATTATGTTCCGATACATTTTTTGTCCAATAACTTTTAGACCGATAACGTAGTAAACAAAGCTGAACAGCAGCAAACAATTTTAAAATCTAAAATCATTTGAGCACCTACCTGTTAAAGGTTTTCTGAAAGATGTATAGTTCCACACATGCACGCACACAGATACGTTGCCAATATCACCCAAGTCATTCAGAGGCATACATTTTTAACTTATGGTTCAAATTTTAACCAAAGTAATTTTGGACAAGTTATTTAAAATTACTGTCATGTCTGAAGTTTTTTATTTAAAATTACTGTCATGTCTGAAGTTTTCTAAAGTGAAAATATCAGATATATGTTTTAGTTTTAAAGTAATGTGCTAATTTTTAAGGTTTTAGTGAGCACATGCTGTGCCTAGCAGTGCATTATGGGTAGGATAGGGTAATCTCAGTACATTCACGACAGGACAAATGCATTTCAGACACTGTTCAGGCTCCACGGACAGCAGCATTAAACTCTAGTGCCTAAAACTCTCGTGAATATATTCTCTGGGTTTATAGACGTAATTGTATTTGCGTTTGTTAAATTCCATGCATTTTACCTAAATGTAGCAGACACGGATTATCTGGAATTTTGTTTTGGCAAGTTTTCACTGTCTCTACTGCCATCTACTGGCTAGTAGTGTTCATGGCAGTTCATGGCAGTATTTGTCCTGAAGATGAGCAGACACTGTATGATATTTTTAATCACAAGTTAAGTTTTTTCCAAACTTAATTTACAAAAACTCTCAATGGGAGACATCAAAGTTTAAAAACAAAATGACAAAAAACATTACAAGACAGCTCTACGGTGTTTGTACAGGCACAGTGCAAGCGGTTGGATGCTTGTAGCTCTTCAGCAGCAAGAAACCCTCATGACTGCCAACCAGAATAATATCAAACAGGTTTGATTTTGATTCGACCATACGATCGGCGATCAGGAGGTGGTCGTGAGATGTTAAACGCAGCTTGTTACTCCATGTACACTAAACGATGCAGGACGCGTGATTAACCTGAAACTCGGTCCAAAAATTCTTGCATGAATGAAAAATCATCTGAAAAAGGGCCAAAACTCGCACAGTGTAAAGCCAACATTTATGTGTCAAGACAATATTGAGTGCACGTTTTACAATATAATAAAACATGTGCACGGCACTAATAAAATGAGCGCACATTCTCTCCACATGCAAAACATTTTGTGATGACACTTCCAGGGCTCCGTAAAAATGCGTTTTTACAAATAAAAAATGAAATATTTTACAAAAGCACATTTATCTGTAAACACCAACACACGACACACGTCACATTAACGTGTTGGTTTACATGTTGATTTACATAATGAATGACTGAACCAATCAGTGTTTAGCAGAGGCACTTTTACCCAGAATCCTTTGCGATCTGTCTGTGTTTGTTACAAAATCTCAGAATTAGTGCATTATTCAACATTAAAAGATATATGTTATATTTTAACTTTGTACAAATGACAGAATTGACATTAATGGAGTTATTATATCAGTATTCACACGAAACCATAAGTCAGTATGACTTTATTTTCCAAGACCTCCGCCTGACCAGAGCATTGTGATTGGTAGAGAACTGGCTTTGTGGCTGCTTTCAGCTTGTTTCTGTGCTGTAAGCAATGTGGTAAACAAGAGCTTCCAGCAGGGGGCAGGATGTTCAAACATAGAAGTGTGGGTTCATTGTTTGGGTCTTTTGTCGCTTTTGATGCTTCCAAAAGCGATTGTGGTGTTAAAACTCAAATTCAGCTTATTAGTAGTTACAAATGTACCAGAGACAATACTGGAATTTATTGGTTATCTGTAACTTCTGATACATTTTTGGGTGGCTTATCAATTTATCTTTATCAAAGATAACATTTCAGTTATCTGATTATCTGTTATCGAAGTTAATTTTTTGGTTATCTGTGCCCACCACTGGTGCTCAGACATGGGACCCACAGTCTGACGTAGCTGACTTAGAAAAAACAGTGATTCGACCAAATGTAATCTTTTTAATGCACATAATGCCCAGCGCTTATTTTAGGCAGGCGCTTATTTGTTTCAGAAGAAGTTTTGACTCAGTCATTAAATGAGGCAGGGCCTGATTCAGGATTCCCTGTAGATTGTTCAGCGCCTGGGTCTTTTCATGGCAGCCACCCACTTTTCACACCGTTCTTTATCAGCGGGAAAATGATAAAAAAAAATATACCCTTCTTTTGACAATCTTGTGCACAGCAATGAAACACCATGTTGGTATAATTTGTGTAGACAGTCATCTGCTAAACATAAGGTTCCATCCTTTGCCGTTCATGCAATGCGGAAGTTGCCTTCCAATATGGCTGCGTAAGTACATATCACGTGATCCGTGGCATCACCTGCACATTATCTATTGGTGGGGGAATCCACATTTTGTCTTTTAGTGCCAAGTACCTTGACCCCAATGATTTAGATTTGACAAATTTGATCTTGCCTTGGCAATTCCAAAACCCACCTACATACATGTTCAAGTTTGCTTGAAATTGATGAGAAAAATCAGACACTTGACCTCAATGAACTTGACCTTTGTCAACATAAACCCTTTAAGTAGAATTATGGAGTTGACCTTCATCCACATATCACATTCAGAGGAATGGGCCAAAGCATCTGGGATGAAATGTTCCTTAAATTCAAGTATGATTTACTTTCTCACTGGAAAAACACCTCACACATCGAAGCGACTCTCCTGTTGCCAACCTGCAGCTTTCACGCATTTTGCATTGGCGCCGCAGCATGAGGTGGCATTCCTCTCCATTGTCTGGGCTGTAAAATAGAACCGTATAGGCATTGTAACACAAACCTCTCAGTCAGCCGGCTGACAGATTGGGCTTTGTGCTGCCTGGCAGGCGGAAACAAAGCACAGTTGAATTTTTCACGTAATTACTCCTGCAGGCAGAGCGGCTGAGCAGCGGTAATTTACAGTTGCTGTTCACGGAATGAAAGAGGAGGATCTGTTGCACTGTACTGTACTCAGGCTTGACTTCGTGGTCTCGGGCACTTTATTCCTCACCTCTTTTTATTTGACATTGGACATTATAATAGGCACTCACACTGAAATGGCCCAATTTGTCCCTGCCTTCCAAAACGACCCATTCTGCACTTTTAAAACGTATTCACGAAGCAGACATACTAACTGAATTAACACATGCGTGGTGTATGGAAGCGTATGTCTGCAACTACAACTATATATGTGTTAATTCCAATTATTGCCATAATAATAGGTTTTATTTCAGTTCTTGCACATTTTGTGTGGATGACTGAACATTCCAGAAGTTGATGGAATTACTTGTTCTCTATAATTAGCAGCGCATGCGTGGGCATGAAGGAATCAGTCAGTGAGTGGGTCAGCAAAATTATTAATTATATATTAGTTTAAATAAAAATGTTGGCACAGTGGCGCATGTCCAGGCTTGTTCCAACAGGTAAGTGTTAGGATGGGATTTATGAAGCATTGCTGCTGATCGCAGGGTCCTGTTGGCCACTAAGGACACTGCTGCTTGTAAGAGCTTCTGAATGACTCATTGACATAATTTGGGATTAATTGGGGAATTAATTGGGGAATTAAGTATTTAAGGGTCCACTTGTAGAACCTATTTTTTTCTTGTGTTTGAGACTAGGAAAAGCATACTAAAGAATGAAAGGCATCAGGCAACAACTGATGTATACTCTGCACACTCTACACACCACAATGTAAATGCACGTCTGTAATGTTGTTTTTGACTGAATGGCTTCTTTATGAGACTTCCGTGTGATTGATTTTGAAGGCATTTACAGGAGTTAATCACAAATATTTTTGCTTATCAATATATGATTTTTGGTATTTGAGGTATACAATAAAAGAAAAAGGGAGGGGTGACGTTTGGACAATGTTTTCCGTGACTTTGATCAAATGACTCTGAAATCTATTCACCTCTAGACATCTATCCACGCAATATTCCCATAAAGTTTGAAGGAAATCCATCCATCCATTTTTGATTTATCTTGTTCACAGTCATAGACACACACAGCAGTGAAAATAATACACTGCTCGCTGCTTTGCTGACGCACAGGATAATTATAATTATAATGGGAGGAATCTGAAGAAGGGTGATGGTGCCAGAGGCAACATTACAATCTGTGACACAAACATTTAAGAAACTTGAGAACTTTCAGACTTCAGACCAAAATCCAAGATAATGTCAGGTCAGAATTAAGGTTCTGATGAAGGTAGAGGTATCAGATAGAAATGCAACATTGTTCACGTTTGGGAGAACATTCCATCACCATGAACTTAAAGCGCTGTCGACCATGGAGAAAGCTATGAATCCAAAATGGACAAAGCTCTCTCTCACTGGCAGCAACACCTGCTTCTGATTTTTATTGTCCATCTGGCATCCAGTAGGTGGCAGACATGTCTATTGGAAATTAGACAGGCAAAAAAAAAAAAAAAAGTTAATTGTGCACTAAAGTTCATCACATTTGAATATGTGCCCTCATTATTCTCATTATTCTCATTTTACAGGGTGCATGTCTTGGCTAGTCTACAACTAACAGAGTTGAGGTTAGGAAAACCTGCAGAAAAAAGCCTGAATGCACATCCTCCACTGTCCGATTACTAAATAAATAAATAAAAAGTATGTATATCCATGTATGTAAGTATATCAATTTTTTCTTTGTCGGTAAATGTGACTCAGTTTTGCAAACTGTGCATATAACGAATGTGTCAAAATCAAGTTCATGTTCACAGATTGTTTTTGTTTTTTCATCAGCCAGAAGACAAAGGTCATTTCTGCATAATTTGATCAAATTCCCGCTCAGTCGCTGCCTCTTAGCACACAGCGGCTCTGCACAGAAACCCCCCCCCGCGGCACCGTAGCTAATAAGCTTGTTTCTCCCCACTGACTCTAATATTGTCTTCGTCACCATGAGCACGAGAGCCTGAAGCTATTAATTCGTGGACATATGGATTTTTACAACTGCTGCTATTTCATCTCCCAGCTTTTATTGCATCCGACAGCAAACGCTCAACAGCGAGCGCGGTTGCAATAACGCGCCGTTGTGTCGAAATGGAAACAGTTGAAATGTAGCACCGCATGCGCAGAAGTAGAAAGGTCATGTATGCACTCCTTTTGTGGATTCGGGATGAAAAGCTTGGGCCTGTTTTCATATTTTCTGATTCCAGTCTTCGCATTTGGTGCACAGCTATGTTGCATAAAATTAGGGGGCCCCGGTTGACAATGAATGATGGGAGTAAAAGTGGGGAGAGCCTATGTGGTAATGGCCATATTTACAATGACCATCAATCATCTGCAAAATGCCTGTAGCTTCATAGGACACCGAAAGAAAAAGAGGTGGGACACCTTCAAAACAAACTGCTTCACCCTCTTTCCTTTTCAGTGGTCTCTCTCTCTCTCTCTCTCTCTCTCTCTCTCTCTCTCTCTCTCTCTCTCTCTCTCTCTCTCTCTCTCTCTCTCTCTCTCTGCAGTCTGATGTATGCTTTTAGGAAAGTTACCCAGGCATTCCGTTAAGATGGATTTCCAGTTGTAACATTATTAATGGCATCACATCACCAGTGACTGACTGAGCTAATTGAGCTCACAAATAAAGGCAATTACCTGCACCCGCTGGAAGATTTGGGAAAAAAGCCAAATGGTAACTTAAAACTGCAACTGTGCACGATTTAGAGGTGTTTAACATCATTTAACGTGAGAAAAGTTTGTTTGTTTGTTTGTTCTACGACTTATCTGAGGTGCTTGGTCCAATTAACATTAAACATGTTATGTCAAAGGTTAAAACTGTGATCCCCCCGGTGGTTTGGTGTAACTTTAGCTTTGAAAATAATGTTCACTATATTTTTACAGTTTTTTTCTTTTTTATTGTATAGAATTGAATTTTTCATCATACTATGTGAGAAATGAATGCGAGAAGTGTTTTGTGCTGCTTTATGGCATTTGAAAGGCCGTCTTTGCTGTGTCATAAAGTCTCAATGCTGTGTATTTGCTCTATAAGGTTTCCGCCCCATTTTCCCAGACTGGAAAGCAGACATTAAAAAGCCTCGCCCCATTGATCAACCATAAATTTTTGTTGAGCATTTTTATGCTGATTTTTAGAGGGATGGCTTCGTCCGTGACCAACAACCTTTCAGGCCATGGCAGTGAGGTGCTCTGTTCGAGGTTTTCACATTTCTCTCTAATGCCTTCTGATCTTTTATCAGTTCCTTAATTGGGATCCTTAGGTTTTGTTGGACCTTTAGAACTGTTCCATCCATCCATCCATTTTCTTCCGCTTTATCCGGAGTCGGGTCGCGGGGGCAGCAGCTCAAGCAAAGCCGCCCAGACCTCCCGATCCACACACACCTCCCCCAGCTCCTCCGGGGGAACCCCAAGGCATTCCCAAGCCAGCTGAGAGATGTAGTCCCTCCAGCGTGTCCTGGGTCTTCCCCGGGGCCTCCTCCCAGTGGGACGTGCCCGGAACACCTCTCCAGCGAGGCGTCCAGGGGGCATCCGGAAAAGATGCCCGAGCCACCTCAACTGACTCCTTTCGATGTGGAAGAGCAGCGGCTCGACTCCGAGCTCCTCCCAAGTGACCGAGCTCCTCACCCTATCTCTAAGGGAGCGCCCAGCCACCCTGCAGAGGAAACTCATCTCAGCTGCTTGTACTCGCGATCTCGTTCTTTCGGTCATGAGCCAAATCTCATGACCATAGGTGAGGATCGGAAAGTAGATCGATCGGTAAATCGCTTTGCCCCCCTACTCAGCTCTCTCTTCACCACGACGGTCCGATACAGCGACCGCATCACTGCAGATGCTGCACCGATCCGTCTATCGATCTCACGCTCCATCCATCCCTCACTCGTGAACAAGACCCCAAGATACTTAAACTCCTCCACTTGAGGCAAGGACACTCCACCGACCTGAAGAGGGCAAAGCACCTTTTTCCGGTCGAGAACCATGGCCTCGGATTTGGAGGTGCTGATTTTCATCCCGGACGCTTCACATTCGGCTGCAAACCGCCCCAGTGCACGCTGAAGGTCCTGATTTGACGAAGCCAACAGAACCACATCGTCTGCAAACAGCAGAGACGAGAGTCTGTGGTTCCCAAACCAGACCACCTCTACACCCTGGCTGCGCCTAGAAATTCTGTCCATAAAAATAATGAACACAACCGGTGACAAAGGGCAGCCCTGGCGGAGGCCAACATGCACTTGAAACAGGTTTGACTTACTACCGGCAATGCGAACCAAGCTCCTGCTGCGGTCGTACAGGGACTGGATAGCCCTTAGCAAAGGACCCTGGACCCCGTACTCCCAGAGCACTCCCCACAGGGTGCGCCGAGGGACACGGTCGAATGCCTTCTCCAGATCCACAAAACACATGTGGACTGGTTGGGCAAACTCCCATGAACCCTCGAGCACCCGATGGAGCGTGTAGAGCTGGTCCAGTGTGCCGCGACCAGGACGAAAACCACACTGCTCCTCCTGAATCCGAGGTTCAACCATCGGTCGAATTCTCCTCTCCAGTACTCTGGAATAGACCTTACCGGGGAGGCTGAGGAGTGTGATCCCCCTATAGTTGGAACACACCCTCCGGTCCCCCTTCTTAAACAGAGGGACCACCACCCCGGTCTGCCAATCCAGAGGCACTGTCCCCGATCACCACGCCATATTGCAGAGGCGTGTCAGCCAAGACAGCCCCACAACATCCAGAGACTTAAGGTACTCAGGACGGATTTCATCCACCCCAGGAGCCTTGCCACCGAGGAGCTTTCTAACCACCTCGGTGACTTCGGCCTGGGTAATGGATGAGTTCGCCTCCGAGTCCCCAGTCTCTGCTTCCTTGTCGGAAGACGTGATGATGGGATTGAGGAGATCCTCGAAGTACTCCTTCCACCGCCCGACAACATCCCCACTTAGGGTCAACAGCTCCCCACCCGCACCGTAAACAGTGCTGGTGGAGAGCTGCTTCCGCCTCCTGAGGCGTCGGACGGTTTGCCAGAATCTCTTCGAGGCTGACCGATAGTCCTCCTCCATAGCCTCCCCGAACTCCTCCCAGATCCGAGTATTTGCCTCTGTGACCGCACGGGCTGCGGCACGCTTGGCCTGCCGGTACCTGTCAGCTGCCTCTGGGGTCCCACCTACCAAAGATAAGTAGGACTCCTTCTTCAGCTTGATGGCATCCCTTACTTCTGGTGTCCACCACCGGGTTCAGGATTGCCGCCACGACAGGCACCAGAGACCTTGCGACCACAGCTACGAGCAGCCGCATCAACAATGGAGGTGGAGAACATGGTCCACTCGGACTCCATGTCTCCAACCTCCCCCGGGATCTGGGAGAAGCTCTCCCGGAGGTGGGAGTTGAAGACCTCGCTGACAGAGGGTTCCGCCAGTCATTCCCAGCAGACCCTCACGATACGTTTGGGCCTGCCAGGTCTTACCGGCTTCCTACCCTCCCAGCGGATCCAACTCACCACCAGGTGGTGATCAGTCGACAGCTCTGCCCCTCTCTTCACTCGAGTGTCCGAGACACGTGGCCGAAGGTCAGATGATACGACTACAAAGTCGATCATCGACCTCCGGCTCAGGGTGTCCTGGTGCCACGTGCACTTATGGACACCCTTGTGCTCGAACATGGTGTTCGTGATGGACAAACTGTGACTAGCACAGAAGTCCAACAACTGAACACCACTCGGGTTCAGATCGGGGAGGCCGTGCTTCCCGATCACCCCCCTCCAGGTCTCAGGAGAACAATGGAGTCCCCATTCGGAGCGCTATCTAGTACCCCTCCCAGGGACTCCAGGAAGGTCGGGTACTCTGCACTGCTGCTCGGCCCGTAGGCCGAGACAACGGTGAGAGACCTGTCCCCGACCCGAAGGCGTAGGGACGCGACCCTCTCGTTCACCGGAGTGAACTCCAACACTTGGCGACTGAGCTGGGGAGCAATAAGCAATGCGACCCCAGCTCTCCGCCTCTCCCCGTGGGCGACGCCAGAAAAATGAAGCGTCCAGCCCCTCTCCAGGAGTTGGGTACCAGAGCCCAAGCTGTGCGTGGAGGTGAGCCCGACTATCTCTAGTCTCTCTGCTATCTCTGCACCCGACCCCCATGGCCCCCTCAGAAGGTGGTGAACCCACAGGAGGGCAGGCCCACGTCAGTCTTTCGGGCTGAGCCCGGCCGGGCCCCATGGGCTAAGGCCCAACCACCAGGCGCTCGCGCGTGAGCCCCAACCCCAGGCCTGGCTCCAGGGTGGGACCCCGGCTCCGCCATACCGGGCGACGTCACAGTCCTTGATCTTTAACTGGTCATGGAGGTTCTGAACTGCCCTTAGTCTGACCCGTCACCTAGGACCTGTTTGCCTTTAGAACTGAAGTTCATTAATTCCTAGGTGTTAATTTAGAGTAGATTATATTACACTCAACAACAATATAAACGCAACACTTTTGGTTTTGCTCCCATTTTGTATGAGATGAACTCAAAGACCTAAATCTTTTTCCACATACACAATATCACCATTTCTCTCAAATATTGTACAAACCAGTCTAAATCTGTGATAGTGAGCACTTCTCCTTTGCTGAGATAATCCATCCCACCTCACAGGTGTGCCATACCAAGGTGCTGATTAGACACCATGATTAGTGCACAGGTGTGCCTTAGACTGCCCACAGTAAAAGGCCACTCTGAAAGGTGCAGTTTTATCACACAGCACAATGCCACAGATGTTGCAAGATTTGAGGGAGCAGGTTGGCATGCAGTTGAGGGTGCAGTTGGCATGCTGACAGCAGGAATGTCAACCAGAGCTGTTGCTCGTGTATTGAATGTTCATGTCTCTACCATAAGCCGTCTCCAAAGGCGTTTCAGAGAATTTGGCACTACATCCAACCAGCCTCACAACCGCAGACCACGTGTAACCACAACAGCCCAGGACCTCCACATCCAGCATGTTCACCTCCAAGATCGTCTGAGACCAGCCACTCGTACAGCTGCTGAAACAATCGGTTTGCATAACCAAAGAATTTCTGCACAAACTGTCAGAAACCGTCTCAGGGAAGCTCATCTGCATGCTCGTCGTCCTCATCGGGGTCTCGACCTGACTCCAGTTCGTCGTCGTAACCGACTTGAGTGGGCAAATGCTCACATTCGCTGGCGTTTGGCACGTTGGAGAGGTGTTCTCTTCACGGATGATGCGAAGGAGATGTGTTGCACTGCATGAGGCAAATGGTGGTCACACCAGATACTGACTGGTATCCCCCCCAATAAAACAAAACTGCACCTTTCAGAGTGGCCTTTTATTGTGGGCAGTCTAAGGCACACCTGTGCACTAATCATGGTGTCTAATCAGCATCTTGGTATGGCACACCTGTGAGGTGGGATGGATTATCTCAGCAAAGGAGAAGTGCTCACTATCACAGATTTCGACTGGTTTGTGAACAATATTTGAGGGAAATGGTGATATTGTGTATGTGGAAAAAGTTTTAGATCTTTGAGTTTATCTCATACAAAATGGGAGCAAAACCAAAAGTGTTGCATTTATATTTTTGTTGAGTATACATTAAATTAGATTAGATAGAATTTTATTGATCCCTTGGGAAGATTCCAGGAAAATTGAGGTTCCAGCAGCATTGTACAGCAGCACACAGGGTAAGAAGCACACAGTGTATCAAAAGTAAAAGTAAAAAAAGAGAAACAGTTTGCAAATATAAATACACAATATAAATACCACAAAACAGGGAACAGTCCTCAATTATGTCAAGTCTATATGCTCCCAGGCTTCTTATATTTGTATTACATGGACTTTACAAGAACCCGTGGTGCCATGGTTACCAAAGAGGATCCGGACTTGTGGCAATCCAAATATATCAATCAAAAAAAAAAAAATATATATATATATATTTAAAAAAAACATTCCAATCTTAAATGTAAGAAGGCACTGTGTTTTTTGTTGTTGTTTTTGGTAGGCCCTCAATTATATCCACATTCCCATAATTATGATGATTTGTTAGAACCTAATCATTGATATTAGTTCTGTGAGAAATTGGTTATCTTTGCTGCCTGCAGCAATAGAGACATGCAGAGCTGTTTACTATGTAGTTTATGAAACATTTCAGGCCTGGGGACCCCCAGCTTTGCACCGGAGGACCCTCAGGACTGTTTGTTGATAGCGAGAAAGTTTGGATTATATTTTCATGTGGGATCTCGATTGAGGTGTCTTTGAATAAATCTACCTATTTTGATCTTATCCCAATTAAGAAAAGTGCTGAAACCGGAGCCCTTTGTGTTCCACTTTGGCGCCTCCTGTCATATTGTAACACTGCAGAGGTCTGATTGAAGGGAAAAGATGCAGCAATAGAGAGCAGTCCAGAGGTTTCCACTATCCCAGGACCTTACCCTACTGATGTTAATTACAGTCATGATCATCGAGAAGGCTCCACCAACTCAGCACTTATCCAGACCAGCACCTAAGGGGGAGGAAAGGATACAAAGGCATCCTGGGAGAAGCAGAATGAACAGGAAGAGAATGAAAGGACGAAAGAGAAGATGGACAAAGGAGGAGGAGGTGGAGGAATGGGCTGGGGATATACAGTCAAGCCCAGTGTTGTATAGTAACGAAGTACGTTTTGGGAGACTTTAAACTTTACTTGAGTTTTTTAAATACAGCTTACTTTCACTTTTACTTCACTACATTTCCAACCTTAATTGCATACTTCTACTCCGATACATTTTCTATGCGCCATGCCATTACTCGTTACAAAAAACCAACCAAACAAAAAAAAAACACACACACACGAAAAAAAATCGTGTTTTCACCCAGAGACACCACTGATTATTATTGACTGCAACGAAGTCAGGCCGATTTGTTATGAGGCATGTCCGGTAGGCTTTTTTGCAGTTGCACACTTGGAGGGTGTTTGTCAGGAAAATGATCATTTCTCTACATTGATTACAGACCTGCAGTGGGTCTGTAATCAACTTTTATGCAGCAGGGCTTTGCTTTGAACCTTGAACCAATCGAAGTAGTGATTCACAGGACGAAGCAGTGCTTCGATTTATGATTCATGGATTCATTGTCGCTTTATCATAATTTTTCCCCACTAAAACCCTGAAGAGCATATGTCTGTGATTAATATTTTTATGTTAAACCGACCTGTTATGGTCTTCTGAAACAGTTGATAGATCCATCCATCCATCCATTTTCTTCCGCTTTATCCGGAGTCGAGTCGCGGGGGCAGCAGCTCAAGCAAAGCCGCCCAGACCTCCCGATCCACACACACCTCCCCCAGCTCCTCCAGCGGCTCGACTCCGACAGTTGATAAATGTATTTTATAACTTAAAAACGGGACCGATGCTAACGCGTTAGCATGTCTATGGCGTTTTCAATGTTAAAGTTAGCATTAAGCTGTTTGCATCAGCACATTTGTGTTGATTTGTTTTCTGTATAATTAATGGCTCAGCGTTCGTTGTCCTAAAAGAGTCAAATTGTAATTTTTTTAATTTTTTTTTCATATATTATAGCAACAACAATAACAGTCTACATAATAGACAATAGTAGTCAATAATAATAGACTAATAATGTTACAATACAATTTTAGAGAAAGAGACAAAAAGAACCTAATGAAACAAAACACAACAGAAAAGATAAAACCATGTAACAATGAAAATAACTATAAATAACTGTTTCCTGTGAACACCTAGTGAGTAGCCTACTCTCGTTTAGGTTTTGAAACCTTGTTTCTGAAGTGTTTTTGTGTGATGTGCACAATTTTCGGCATTTTGACTAATACTACCAGTCATTTACAAGCCTAGATAAACTTTTATTAAAAAAAAAATCAGTCCGTTTTTGATTATTAACATTTAGTTGTACTTTTACTTTCAATACTTGAGTACATTTAGTTGTACATTACTTGTCATACTTAAGTACAATAAATACTAGATACTTTAAGACTTTTACTTGAGTAGCATTTCAATCAGTGACTTGAACTTCTACCAAAGTCATTTGGGTATCTGTACTTTTACTTAAGTGTGATTTTCTGGTACTTTATACAACACTGGTCAAGCCCATAAGTATATGGACGACTTGGAGTGTAGATGATGGAGCATGTAAGATCAGCCTTAAAGAGGGGGACTAAAAAGTTGAGACATGTTAAAAAGAACAGCAGAGGTGAAAGTGACAGAGTGAATCGACAAGAGAAGAAAAGTGGAGTGCGATCACACGGTGAGAAAAGAAGCCTGGGAGGAGAGCGGGGAGAGATCAATCACCAAATGGCTCTGGTGTTGTAATACTGAAAAGAGTCAATGGCCAGGAACCAAACTTTCCACCCACTCACATTCTCTCTTCATCACCAACATCTCTCTTGGACAGCCTCACTTCCTCATTGCTTCCTGCCACTCGATCCCATCTCTCCTTCTCTGTTAGACGGTTAACAACACCTTACATCTTTCAACTTCCTAACATGCTACTATATTTCTCCCCTCCCGGTAAGTGCCGAACTGTACAAAGATAAATGGAAATATTCCCTTAGGAGCCATTACAGACAAATACAAACCAGTTTTCTGTCTGTTGGACTGCTCCAGACAACACATAATGAAGATTATTCCATTATTTGCAGGGAAGCGCAGTAAAGCAGTGCCTCAAAGCACTAAATCTTCCGAACTCTGAAAGATTATAGCTCAACCGTTAAAGATCACATATGTGATATTTTACACATTAATACTGCATACAGTAACTATTTTCTCTGTGGAGATGTTGCAGCGTTATGGTGTTGTGTGCAGAAAATGAAGCGACACTCCCTTTGCGTGTGTAGTAATCTGAGCTTTTCTGTTGCTTGTTTACATAGGGGGCCGGCTGCATGCATATGTTTCATCCATGTGAGCGCTGCAGTGTGAAACTCTTGCCCCTTCCCACATTTATAAAGATGCAGTAGTGACCGCCCACTAGTGGTACCCACACAGTAATGTAGATGGAGGAGGAGTGATTTATCAGGAACTCCTCCCCCAAGAAAGCACACTCAAAGGCTACACTAAAGGCGTCTAACCAAGAATGCGGTTGTAGTTGAATCAACACAATATAGGTCTGGCTTTTTTGAGAGAGAGAGACCTTGACTCTGAATTGATGTTCCGTCTCCTTGAGGGGGAGTGGCCAATGGATGAGTCTGTGAGCATATTGATTAGTGGTAAGTGTGGTTTTGTGTCATGGCAGGTTTATTTTTATACATACATAAACATTGCATTGTGGGGCTTTGAAGAATTTTCATATGAATGTAAGTATAAACTGTATGAAAATAGCAGATAAAACTATTTTGTTCACCCAGTGAACAATTGGGACCAGCTAGCTACCAGAAGCTGTCAGAACAGAGACAGACACGCCTGTCAGTTACCAGAATACAGCAACTTATTTCATGTTTGTCACATGCTTGCAGTTGTGAGTGTTTGCAGTTGATAGCAGGTGTTTAAAGCGAGTTGAGGAAGGTCCAACTTGCTCAGGTCATGACAAAGAATAGGCCATGACATTTGCAGCTGTCAGTCTCAAACATCTCGGAAGGGAACAGAGACAGAGAATCTGACACCAGGTTGGACGGTGCCCGTATGTGTGCGAGACTCTCATCTCTGCCAAAGAGGCTTCTCTCTCTCTGTCTCTCTTTCTCTCTCTCTTTCAAAAATAAACAGATTTGTACAAAACCTGATGGTTGTGAATAAACACAGATACATTTTGAGTTGGAGTCAGATCACCGTTATGACTTGATACCGGATAGTGGAATGAATGGGTGTTTTTGACCGCATATATGGTAAAAATGTTTGGCCGTATCTGCAGTATGTAACAAAGGGATGTCATTAATAGTTGCTTTGTTTGTTTGTTTGTTTTTTTATTAAAATCAGTTGTGCAGAGGGTGGGGATGGACTTTTGTTTTCCCAGGTGGTTGCCGTCCAGGATCTAAAGTGGTTCAATAGTATGCTGGGTGTGGCAGCAAGGGATTTATTTATGTATTTTTGAATATAATTAATGCTTAATTTACTAATTTCTGTCTGGCTTCTTCCATTTTGCATTCGGTGTGGAACCACATGTTGATTTGGTATAAGTTTTACACTGGATTCCCTTCCTGGTGCAACTACAGATGTAGAAGGAGAATAGGGCATATGGGTAGCCTTGACTTGAGGGTCTTCAGTTTGGGAGGCAAGCACACTAACCACTTGCGCTACTGTGCTGACATGCTTTATTTAATAAAATGTCCAAATTTATTCTAGAACAACAACAAAACAAAATAGATTCGTAGACGTCAATGCAGGCGCAACACATGTATTAGCACGCGCTTTATTGAATATACAGAATGGACAGTAAATCATAAGTTTTCCAGTCCATTTCTCTTCAGTTCAGGGGATAGGTATGATACATTTCCCAAGTCACTGAATGTCTCTTCATGAATCTCTCTGTGTTTTAGTTCACGGTTGATTTTACAGCACAAACCCTGCAAGCCTGGTGCACTTTTGTATCCGTGACATCTGACTCCAGTGAAGTCCAGCAGCAGTAGAGATTTTCTAAATGACCATCTGCTGTGTCCCTGCAGACGTGCAGGTGGATTTGCAACAGATGTGTAACGGGTCAGAGGGGACGGAGATCGACAATGACTTGATAAATTTAAAGAACCCTGAAGGACTTTTTGCTCAATTCTTCACATGGATTAGAGCCAGAGTCATGAATATAAAGTCTTGTGTTATTATCAGAAACGCTTAACTGCTTTGTGTGTGTGTGTGTATGTGTATATGTATATATATATATATATATATATATATATATATATATGTATATATATATATATATATATGTATATAACAAGGGCACTTGGAGACAAAGAAGGGCAGACAGAATACTTTTATCCCCATCAGATTTTTGTGATGTCATAAAGAGACCGAAAGAAACTGAGGAATGGAGGTGATAACCTCCACCCTCCCTTTTCAGTTGGCAGAACCGCTGGCATTATTTTTCCAAGAAAAGGCGTGAACTATAACCTTTAACTGGCCAGACACTGGTTAAATTTCCTGTTTTTTGTTAGTTGCATCTGCCAGTCAACAGAGGAGGGAGGAAGTATAAATTGTTCACTTCATCAAACGAGGGCCACAGATTTTGTGATTACACCACTTGGACTGACTACTTGTTTTTGTGTACATGACGTCTCAAAAAACTAGCGGATGGATTTAGACACCTTTCCAGCAGCAAATGACTTCAGAAAAACAGTGAAACTCATTACAAGACTATCTTGGATGATCGGAATTTAAGAGACAGAATCAGCTGGCATACTTCAGTCAACACTCTGTCTGTCTGTCTGTGTATCTTATAGACCAGATTGGAAAATCCTCCACCGAATGTATCCTGGTTTTGAATCACGATGACATAATACCGCTTTTTCACCTCCAATATGATACAGACGGGAAATTTCTGTGTCTCCCAGTACTAATACTATTCCGATACAGTTTCCCCTGTCTTTAAACTTTTAATCTGTTAATAAATCAGTTTTTAATTAGCCACCTAACAAAACATCAACTCAAACTGTAAAAGCCTTGTCACACCTTGACAATTTAGCCAGCGTATGCTGATGTATGAATAATACGCCAAATACACTGGCATACGTCTAAGAAGTTATGGGTATGTTTTGTGTAAGTTAAGAGTACGTTGAAGCACGCTGGTATACAGCGTAGTACGGCGAGTCCATTGAAACATTTTGGCCATGCCAGCGTATGGTTCATACGTCCTGCATATGCAGCCTGTATGCTGTAGGCAAGGTTGGGTAGGATTACTTTGAAAGAATACATGTGGTTTACATGTATGTATATACATACATTTGGATTACTTGTAATCTGATTACTTTTGGATTGCATTTCAAAGTAATCCAACCCAACCCTGGCTGTAGGTAAGTTATGCAATTGTTGGCACGTTTCTTCTAAGTTACTCATAAGTCGAAATACATCCATTGATGCTGCCCAGTGATCGGCTGAACAACTGAAAGCTGTTTGTTTCAGTCGGATTCATCATCACAGCCTGACAAAAACTTATCCACATAAGCCATCCTGATTTTGGAAAACAACGTCTGAAAATACTTTAGTTTCTTGTAACTGAAGAAATGTAGTGTTTTTAAAGAAGTCCCTCTGTGTTTTGTCTGCTCCTGGTGCTTTTCTCAGCCTGAACCAGAGAACACCGGCGCTTTGTGCCACAACAAGACAATGAACTTATTTTAAAAGTTGAAATAGTCATAGCACCTCATTCAGTCACGTTCAGCATTTTCCACAGACATCAGTCAAGTCTTCGGCATTCTGCACGTGATGAAAGTAAATCCCATTATCCACCAAGACAAAAATAAAATAAAATTGAAATTGCTCTGTTTGGTCTCCGTGTGAAAGGGAGAGGCCGTGCAAAAGCTTATGCGTGCTCGATGACATGCTTGTCAACATCTGTGTGCACCGCCTGCCCAACAAAAGGGTTCTGCTGGCGGTGGAAATACAAACCAAGCCAGACTTAACCGTTCCGACCCTTACCATACCGACCCGGACCGCTCGATGGAAACGGGACTGTCAGCATGCGGTGGCTAAATCGTCATGGTGTGACAGGGCGCTAAGGCGACTATTCGACTTACCTAAATGAAAACATACGTAGCCCACAACATGGCTCAACTTTGAAATAGAATACTCTGATCAAAATGGGTTTTATCTGTTTTTTATCTCATCAGACCAACAATTTGACGAGTTAACTCATAGGAAAACATCTGTCGTCTGTCTCTTTGGCCGTTGTCCATTGTCCATCCATGATTCATAGCAAATACTTGTTCTCCTTCAATTCTTGATGGATTTTGATTCCAGTGGTTTTGTTTGCTTCATCTAAACACTGTTCAAAATTCTTCTTCACAATATTATAAATATGTTTAAATTCAGCCAAAATATGGACCTTTTTGTTCAGTGAAAACCTTGAAATTCACCCAAATTTTTCTTGTTTCAGCGCAGTGAGTTTTGATTCTGGTTTTTGTTTTGTTTTTTTGCTTTAACTAAGCACTGTTTGCAATTCTTCTAAAATGTTTTTCTTTTACAGTGCAAGAATTTATCAATTTTCTTTGGAAAAGAATGGGTGCTCTCACCTTTCATAAACCACAAATTAACATCGTTATTAGCATAAAGCAGTGGTTCTTAACCTTTTTTTCTTGAAAGGCTGAGACCTCCCAGCTTGTGCAAATGGCCGCAGACCCCCACTGCAAAAGTATAAAACGAGAACCTGAGAGCGGACAAAACATCTCGGATCACTAGGGAGTGGGTCACAGACCTCAGGTTGGGAACCAGTGGCATAGCATTTATTTGTAAGAATGTTAGTTTGTTCATAGTCTGCCTGTATTACTGCTATAATTACTGACTTACACCATCACAAATATGTGGGGATTCAGAAAAATTGCAAGGCTGCACAAATGCTGTGGTGAGTGTTTGAATTCCATTAATTCTTGTTTGTCAGTTTCTTTCACTTCCAGAGCTGAGGTCACTGCTTGATCTCACATAGTTGCTTATTTCTCCAGTGAAATCTTCCAACATTAAGAGAGCACGTACGTACTAAAAAGTACAAACAAGAGACGTGCCTTACCTTCTTCTAATTGTTTTTCTTTCACCTCACTGTTTCCTTCTCCTCCACCCTCTGTCCCCACCCTGTTTCTCCCATCGTCTCCTATCTTCCTCTCTGCCTTTGGCACAGTGCTGAGCCAGCACTTCTGCCTCTCTCATCCCTCTCCCCTATTCTCCGTCATGCTCGCTCTGCCATTTTTTTCCTCTCTCTCTCCGTCTCAGAGCCACAGCAGTGGAACGTGGAGCACAATGCTAATCAAACCCACTCTTTCTTACGCACACGAGAAAGAATACCCAACCTATCGAGTGTCAGGAGTCATAGAATGAACGTTCGTCTTGGTTTTTATCTACCTCAGTTTTCCTTCTTGCACTTCGTTCTCTCTCTTTTTTTAAAATTCATTTTATGTTGGCGTCAGCTCCCAAATGAGGCAATCAACAGTCATGGAGCTCTAATATTTTCTTTTACCTCAGGTCATATTCCGAGTACTTTGCAGCCATTCGTCACTTAGGCGGGTATTTCCCTCCGCCACACAGATGAAAAACATACCTGGAGTTAAATAGGATCATAAATCAGACTTGTTCACTGGGAATGACTAGAGATGAGTGAATCCTTTATCTGCACATAGATTTAAACTAATGTTTAGCTTTAGACTTTCAAGATCTGCTTCAGAAATGCAAATCATTCCTCGCCATCAAACCCACCCTCAGGATGGAGCAGGGGGCAGCCACTGATTACTGTCCGTGGCTGTACATCCGGCACACCATGCTGTGATGCAGTATCTCATCATACTTTCAATGGTGGCACAATAGAAGGCCACCGCCAGCTTCTGCTCTTTGTCAGGAGCCTCAGGAAGTCCAGTCACTGCTGGACCTTCTTTATAACAGCCATGGTGTTGGTGGACCAGGAGAGCTCTTCTTGGATGTAGACTCCCAGAAACCTAAAAGATGACACTCCCTCCACCGGATCTCTGATGATGTTGAGAGAAGCATAATCTCTCAGTTTCTCCTGAAGTCTATGATGGCCTCCTTTGTCTTTGCGGTGTTCAGAAGCAGATTGTTGGCCTGACACCACTCTGAGAAGTGCTGGACCTCCTCCCTGTAGGCAGTCTCATCTCCCCTCGAGATGAGTCCGATCACCATTGTGTCTGCGAACCTGATGGTGTTTGTGGAATGATGGGGGACACAGTCATGAGTGTACAAGAATGGAGTCAGCACACAGCTCTCAGGTGAGCCTGTGCCAAGTGTGAGGTGGGAGGAAAAGTGAGGGCCAAGCACATGCTGTGGTCTGTTGGAGGGAAAGTCTTTAATCTGGGCACATGTGGAAAGTGCAGGTCCAGTAATTTGGTTATCAGAATATCCGGAGTGATCGTGTTGAAGGCTAAGCTATAGTCTATGAAGAGTAATCTTGCATAGTTGCCAGGATGCTCCAAGTGACTCAGCATGGTATGTAAGGTGATGGTGATGGCATCCTCAGTGGAGCGATTGCTCCTGTAGGCGAACTGGTGGGGATCAAATGCAGCAGGGAGACAGGCTGCATGACCAGCCTCTCAAAGCATTTCATCACCACTGATGTTAGGGCGATGGGCCTGTAGTTGTTGAGGCCACTGTTGCCTGACGCTTTGGGAACAGAGATGATGGTAACTATTTTCAGACAAGTTGGGACAGTGGATTGAGTCAGGGAGATGTTGAAGACTGGATTGAGGATCCCTGAGAGCTGACTGGCACAGGCAGCTAGTACCTTTCCAGTTACACCGTCAGATCCAGTGGCTTTCCTCTGGTTCACCTGACGTAGAACTCTCCTCACGTAAGATTTAGTGAGATGCTGCTGTAGGCAGGTGGGGGCATCGGTTGTCTGTAGGACTCAAAGTGTGCAAAGAAGCCATTTCGTTCCTCTGCCAGTGAGGCAGCAGTACTGATGGAGGGTGTGTTGGTGACCTTGTAGTTCGCGATGCTCTGGATTCCCCGCCACACCTGCTGCGGGTTGTTGTCCATGAGGTGTCCCTCTATTTTCCTCCTGTGTGCCATTTGGGTTCGGCACCTGCGCTTGCATTTCCTGTCCCTCCACTGTCTGCGCCTTTTTGTTGGGGATGACAGAGCTCTGGCTATATCCTCCGGAATGTTATGTTGCTGTTGGAAGTTGCTCGTAACTAATAAACTACATCCAAAACCCACATTTAACAGGTCTTGTCTGCTGTAGGTATTGTGCGCTAGAAAAAGAAGACACACAATATACAAATATAGCAGAAAAAAAAGAAACACAAAAGTGGAGTGTTCCAAGGATGAACAAGAAGTCTGTGGGGTATAGAGCCTTCTCCTACCGTCGTCTGACTCTTTGGAACGATCTACCTGCTGTTATTCGGCAGTCTGACACGGTGGAGACTTTTAAATCAAGACTGAAGACCCACTTTTTTAGACTGTCTTGTCATTCATTTAATTTGTTTGTTTGCTTTGTAATTTCCTTTTATTCTTCTGTGTTTTATCTTTTTATTGTGCTTTTCTTGTTTTTAATTTTGATTTTAGATTAATTTGTGTTGTTGTGAATTGTGTGAAGCGCCTTGGGGCGACTTTGTCGTGAGTTGGCGCTATATAAATTAATAAATTGAAATTGAAATTGGACTGCGGAGATGTTCAGCATCCATGTGCGCCACCATTACTTAATGTAAACTTGACACCACAGCGTGCGTGGGTTCCCCCTTCCTCCTTCTATTTCTGTATGACGTTAAACCTGTCACATTGAGTCATTCTGTCCTAATAGAATGCGATGTGGAACAGTACGGGACCAGCACTGCAGAGTAACACGTGTTTGTGTGTGTCCTCTCCTGCACCAGATCCAGTGCAGTGTTATCTAATTAGTCACTCGACAACCCAGAGGCACACACCTGCGCGTGTGCACACAAACCGCTTGTCAGAGGAGAGTACCGCATTGTCGAGATGGGAAACACCCCACGTGCTGTGGCAATCCAAGGAGCAACAAAGGCAAACTAACCGCAGCAGTGATCCTTCAAATACTCATCCTTCGTTATCTCCATCATGATTACTATACCTTGTTCCCACCTTGTCTTTCTTTCTATGTAATTGTCCTGTTTGCTCCGTGTCTCGAACCTTTGTTTCTCTCTCAGTGTAATCATATCCTTGACACCGTAGGCTCCCAGTCTAATCTCATGCATCGGTACTCTTTAATTAATATTTCTCTGTCTCACAGTCGCTCCCCAATTCATTCATGCTCAGAACACCAGAACACACGCTCATAAACACACACGCACTCGTGCAAGACATGCTCATTCCAACCCCTACCCTTGTCCCCCCCCAGTTCTCGTTGGCAGTTCTGCAATTAACTGAAATGCCATGCAGTTCAAAAAATGTTGCGCCTAATTATTTCCTGATCTCATTGAAAGCAGCTGTTCCCCTTCCAGTACAATCACTCTTTGATTGGCAACACCAAATGGCAGCGGGCTCCATTCGACAATAAACCACCAACCACGATGCACCGAAATTACATTTCCCAGCGGGACATGAATTCGCCCGGGTGACCCAGCCCCATTGTACTGCTAATCATAGCAAACAAGAAAACGCAGACAATTTGCACTGTAGTTCCCGTGTTGCCAGGTTTGCTCCTAATTTGTTGGAGATAATGGAGATAATAGAAAAACAAACCCCCAACATGGGTCACTTCTTTCCTGCTTTCACAAGCTCCTAATTTCCTGTCCCTTGCTTATCTGCCTCCTTCTCAGTCTCTCACAGGTTTCCTTTCCTCACCTCACTTCTGAGATTCAGTTGCCCTCTAGCTAGTAAACTGCACTGTAATTATACAACCTGCTTTATTGAACTGGATGGGGATAATTCCCTTTATGCATTTAAAGATGGGTCTCACTTAAAACCCATTCAGACACCTCCATTGTCTCCAGCTGCCCCTGTGATCTCCTCCTGAATTGCTCCATCTGTTTATCTGCGGACTTCTGCTCCCAGTTGGTCCTTAAACCTTTAACAACTGGGCACATTATTTATTTTTAATGCAAACACTACGCTACCGATCAGAAGCTAATGAGCTGATTAATGTTATTGTATGAGGCACAAAACACAAGTAAACTGATTCTTGTCACCACTGAACAGTTGATCATAGCTGAAGTAAACATGCAATTAAATGTTTGAAAACTCTTATTTGATAACATACTTAGCTGATTTGCCACTGCTATTCTTGTTGTCTCACACAGTCCAAACAAGTGCTGTGCCGAAAAGTATAAATGACATAGTTTCTTTTTTAATTCTAGAGTGCAGTCTTTCAGTTTGAGAGCATGATTTCTTAAATTTACTTGTTCTCGAAGACAAATAACTTTTCCTCATTCAGAGCTTCTTGTCCTTCTGCTGCTTCAAAATGTGAGTCAGAGTATCTCATTCTGTATTCAAACAAACCTGCATGCACACCTATGGACAATTTAAAGTTTCCAGTCTACCAAACCTGGATGTCTTTGGATTTGGGAGAAAGATGGAGCACCTGGAAGGAACCCACGCAATCACGGAAAGAACATGCCAGAATCAATCACATGGGAATCAATCCCATGACCTTCTTGCTGTGAGTCAACAGTAGCAGCCTCCACTTCCCCAACCCCCAACTTGGTCCAGCTAAGCTCCTGAAAATTTTGAACATGTTCAAAACTGGCAGAGTTTAAGCAAACTTTTCAAACTTGTGCTGCTCTATGCCAAGCAGCATGTTGACCTCTCCCTGGACACATACAAGCCCTGCACAGGTGCTGTTGAGGAAAATTCAACACTGACCTTCACCAGGTGTGAGAGGTGTGGCTACACTGGTAGTCCTTCATAGGCCATTATTACCAATACATATCTTATCCACTACTGAGTCTTGATCTTACATTTGCGTTTTCCCTGTGAATTATTTAAATGTCCTATATGGATAAACTATATTTCATCCATTGTGGACTCTTTCAACTAGATACTCTCTTCTACAGCAGCTTCTAATAATGACAATATTAATGATGTGATACCTTATTCAGCCTGTTAGGAAAATCTTCACAGGGAGGTTAGTGCTTAAAGTACGCCACAGAGCAGCATCCCTGGGACTAGCAGCATGTTTCTTTCTGAAGGACACTCAAGGACACTACAGCAAGAGGGATGTCTACTGATTGCATATTTCTGTAAAATCTCTCTCCAAAATCCTTCAAGAACAGAGATTCTTTAGTGGACGGCTCAACTACTGCATATGCAGGATATGCATAAGATCTGGCAACCACATCGATGGCTCCGCACAAACATATAAAGCCGTAACAGTTGTCGTCAAGCCGGTCATTGCAACAGGGAGGCAAACCAGAGCTAATTGCTTCCCTCAGTCCCTCGAGATTTACCACGTACATAAACGATGGCTTCTAGATAGGTGGGGAGGAGAGGGATATACAGACAGAGAAGGGACAGGGAGACAGGTTTTTGATAAGGTGTTCAGCTTTAGTGTGTCTGTAACTCTCTCACTCTCTCTCTTCAGTTAAAATGTAAGGAAAATGATGCAGTCATGGAGAGAATCTGCAGCCATTCATCTAGAGTACTTGTACATGTAATTGCTGCCCCTATGGGAGGATGATTTTATTTTATTTTTGGTCTTTTTGTAATTATTTTGAGGACAAACCCTCTTTAGACTATATGGGGATAAGTAGTGGGAATGTGTGGGGTTGGATTATCTGTATTCATAACACAGCTTACTGTAGATAGAGGTTCCAAAAGATGTTTTCTGTTGTCCATTTCCTGATGGGAATCAAAGCCCACCGTGTGGGTTCACTAGTTTGAACAACTCCCCAAAACAGACAGATATTGACTGCTGAGAATGGCTGCACTATGCACAAGCTAGCTAGCCATCATAGGCTAAATTGAGCATCATCTCTCTGTTTGTTCCCCGACTGCTCCCAGGTCCTTTCTCTGATTTTTGGTAAGAGGAAAGTCAGCCCCAGTATTGTCCTTAAAGGCTTAGTTTTGGCAAAGGTCAAAATTTGGTTTTTCCACACATTTATTGGGGTCGACACGTTTTTCACACCGATTTGAGTAAAAGTACATGTACGGAGGTGGATTCCAGAATCACGCAGCAAAGTCAAATTTGCCAAAGGCCAATTATTAGCGCCAAGGTCACGTAGACCTGTGTGTTGACCAACTCCACCCAGGCTGTTTTTCTGATTTCTGCCAAACTTGGTATGTCAGTGAAGGTTACCTCTGAAACTGCCGTTTAATAAAGGTCATGATGAAGGAATGAGGTAGGTAAAGATCATTGGGGTCAAATGACAACTTTTAGTCCTTCTTGTCTTCATGCTCATGGGTATTATTACCTAGTTATTATAAAGTTGAGTGTTCTGACTTGGTGTGGAAGACTGGACAGCTTGTCAGGTCAGCCATACAGCAGCTGAGTGCTGACAGAATTTATATTCTTAATTGTGGTAGTGGCTCCTGATTTGCTGACCACCTCTGCTGACTATTATTGTGCAGTTGAAGCCAACCAGGTACTTCACAGAGCATTTATTGGCTCTTAGTGTAAGGGATTACAACTCACCCGTTATTTTTTTTTTTAGTTTGACACGGATTCGCACTGTAAAATTTGACACTAGACACTTATTTATTAACACTGAGGCACCCAAAACAGAGATAAAGTTAATGTTGAGATGAAGTCAAAGTTGTAGTCTTACATATGCCAACCTCGAAACCTCTAGCGCCAAAGAACATACCCTGTGAAACCTTTCCAGGCTTTAGAAAACCATGAATATGTTTTAGGTAACAGCCCCCATCACACTCTACATTAAAGTTGCTAAAGCGGCACATTGAGTATTTTCAGTGTTTATTCATTTAGTTGTATTTATGCTCAAACAAGGAGAGACTTTTTTCAGTGCTGCACCCGTGAGGAAACGTGTGTCTTTTTTTTTTTCGGGGACCGATCACAATAGTACAGCAAAGAGCTTGTGTGGCTGTATAAATTCTGACAAACATTGTGTGAGTCCACAAAGTCATTGTCAGCGAACAGCCTCCAAGCTGTACATCATGTTGACATTACAGATTACAGTCGGAGCGCTCGAGCTGCAAAGCAAAGCTGGAGTTGTCTAAGGCTATAAGAATAACCTTTGAGCTGGCTTACCCAGAATGACAATCCCTTCTAGGTGGCATCAACCATGCCACAAACGATGTCAGTTGTATATACATTCCTCTCCACCAAAAAATGGCATTGTGGGCCCAGTGGTGGGTTTTTCTGCAAACAGCATCCCTGACCATTTGTAGCACTGTGTATCTGCTTTAAAATCAATGCCATCACCCAGATGCCTACCTATCCGCACCATCTCAGCACTGCTTATTGTACTTGGCCAAAATTTCCAATGATTATTTTACTGTGATATCATCCAAGTGTGGTTGTTCCACAGCAAGTCCCTTGTACCAATCGGCATTTCGTCTTGCACAAACTGGGATAATTGCAAATCTGAGGTTAGTAGAATGTGTCAGTTTGCCAAAAGAATGGAAAGGGTGAAGTGAGCGTATCGGGATTGGGCCCTAGTGTAGTGAGGTGCAACTCGGCACAGTAGTTCATCTCAGTAAGATGTCAAGTGTGCAGTGTTGTACATTTTTAGTTGTAATTATGGCCACCAGGTGGCTAACTCTCTGACACCTTGAGCTTGAGAAAGACTTTGTGGTTCAGTGTAAAATTCGGTACACAAGGTCACCTCACTAAGACCTAGGACTAGTTTGAAGTTGGATGCATTTCAATTCTAATAGTGGCCACCAGGTGTTCGAGGCTTTGAAAGCTTGTGTACATGAGATCTTGAGAAAGACTTTGTGTATCATGGTGAAACTTGGAACATGGATACAGCTCAATAAGGCTTACGAACGACAAGTTCAAATATGGGTACAACTCATTTTAAATCGTATCCACCAAGAGACTGAGTCCTTAAAACATTGTGGACATGATAACGTTGCAAAGAATTCATGGATTTCTACTGTAGATTATGCCTTGCTAAGATCCTGTAGTGGATCGAGGTTTAGCTCAGTGATGCCGGTTAGAGCAGTGGTGTCCAAACTATTCCAGAAAGGGCCGAGAGGGTGCAGGTTTTCCTTGCAGCCACTGACTCCAGCAGGTGATTTCACTGATGAACTCATCCCACCTGCTCAAAGTGATGTTAATCAGTGAAATCACCTGCTGGAGTCAGTGGCTGCAAGGAAAACCTGCACCCTCTCGGCCCTTTCTGGAATAGTTTGGACACCACTGGGTTAGAGTAAGTATTGCCCTTGTCAATGAACGGGCTTCCACAATAACTGTTGAATATATTGTGCTTAATTTTGTGGCATGGTGCCGTGTGTGTGTGTGTCTGTGTGTGCTGACTAATGCAGAGATACTGTCATTGAGGCTACAAGGGCATCGCTAAAAGCCCTCTTTATGCAAATGTATGTGTCACAGGCAGGACATATCATAATGATAACTTATCTCACCCAGCAGATACGCCCGATATGGAAGATGAGAGACGCACACACACGAAGTGGCACTGCCTCCTCTTTCACTCCTTCACTCCTTAGTGCAATGAAATACATGATCTCTCTCACTCTGTTACACTGAGTGCTCATTAACAAATTTAATAATGGTCTCTTAATTATGTCTCCTTATCTTCTTCCAAAGCACCACCACTGCCCTAAGACTCCATTCTCAACTTAACTACCCACACACCCGTAGCCATCCCCAGGAACCACATATTTACATAAAGCCTTTCTCACCACTCTAAATTTCATACGTCTATACGCTTATACATGAATTTATACGTCTGTCGCGCTGTGCTAGTATTCCTTCCTTCAGTTGTTTGTATTTTCCAGAATAAATTTCCCGGCGACTGCTCCTGTGAGAGCCATATGTTGACTTTGGCCTCTATTCATTCATGCCTTTCGCCCCCTCTTTCACGTCCTTCTTTTATATATACAGGACAAAACCATCTTTAAAGTCACCCAAAGATTTCCTAAAGCGCTTGGTTGAAGCTCAAATGGGACGGTTCCAAATGTCACCATTTTGGCTGTGTCCGACTCCAGCTAACTCCCGGCCAACCCAAAAATGGGTAAAGAGGTGGAACTTGGGCAATATTAGCATGACCTGAGCAGGACTAATGAAGCCGGAACACCCTCCACCTCATGGAGTTACCAAATAAGCTAATGCTAATAGGCTAACCTTGGTTCTTGAGTTTTATTAATGTATATTGTTTGTGGAGTGGTTGGTGGTATTCACCACGGGTGGGTTGGATGTGGGTATTAAAAATTACGACAGGCATGTTGGTTCAATAACTCTATGACTGTGTCCTAATTCAGTGGCTGAAAGCTTCTCGGCTGCAATCGTCAGTCATTTGTGTCAAAAAGTAGCGCGACTAGGCTTGTCTTACTTCAAAGGCTGCTTGTATAGCACGCAATGTTTGTAGTCTTCTTCTCGCAAAAAAATTAAGGATACAACAGTTGTATTGTTCATGGCCAAAACAGTTTAATTCTCCCCCCCCCCTTTTTTTTTTTGCAGGTACAAGAATACATGGTTGCTAAATTAAAAAAGACTGTCAAAAAATAAAAAATACAGGTTATGCCTAAGACACAAGCTTTGCCACGTGCAACCTTCACTTCCCGGTAGCAAAATGCTAGACTGTCTCATTTCAGAAGGGTTTGCTCTAACCCCCCACTGTCACTGACAGCCAGAAGCCCCCTTATGCCTGCTAATTAATGCTAACAGTGCTAATATGCTAATTAACAAAATACTAACATTTTGATTAAAATGGTGAAAGACAAACCTCTTCATTTGTCAGTTCATACAATTAAGGACACAGCAAGCCATAGTATCTCACATAGATGTAATAAAATGCTCATGTAAAAAAACAGTCAAATCCATGGTCCTGCCCATAATTATTCATGAATTCATGGCTTAAAAAGTGCAAACCAGTGAGTTACATAAAATTTTACCCTCCCCCCATGCAGTTGTCACAAATGGGAAAACAAGGTAGGGAGACGAAAAACATTATTTTTTTTATACCAGTCTGTAAACATCTTTATTTCTGCTGTAAATTTGAAGATTTTAATGTGGGGATTGACTGTCTTTTGGTGACCGCCTCAAGTGGCCATTCAAGGAACTACAACATTTGGTACTTCTGTGCTGGCTTCATTTGTCAGCGCTGGAAGCTTCAGCTTGATATTTTCATATATTTGAGTTCTGCTGGTAGTAGCTTTGCATACTCCTCCTCACCTCACTTGCATCCTCCGTTTTTGTTATCAGACCCATCTGTCCTTGCTCCTTTAGATCTTCCTGTTTGCTTCCTCCCACCTACCTCGTCTCGTTATCCTTCTATTTCTTTATCGCACCATCTCCTCCTCACCATTTTAGTGCGACTTTAAGTTTGCCTCGCCTCCTGGCCCCACCACCACTCCTTCCTCTATCTGTCCATCTCTCAGCCTATCTCTTCCAAGATGCATCTGTGTCCTCCTTTAAGTCCTTACATTCTTCTTTTCTCTCTCCTCCCATGCAGAACGGCATTGGTGTGTCCGGACTGGATTGTTCAGCAAATTTTGGGAGACAGGCTTTAACATTAGCAATGCATGCATTGCTTTTATATATTAAATATGAGCCTAGTTCATTTAACTTGTTTTAATATTTCATCACTATGTCATCATTTTGAATCGTTTGGGGGGCATATTAAGTCCCCATTCAGAGCAGTTTGTGATGTCTTCTTACTTTTGACACAGACTCTGGAGCAGTGGCTCAAATTAACATCACTTATTTATAGAATGGGTGAGATGTTCTGGCATTATCCCCAGACACATGCTATGTCTACTGTTTAATTCTGGTTTTAGTTACCCGTTCATTTGTATAATTGTTCTCATATGGACCAAGCGTGAACCTCTGGCCATCGCGGAAGTGCCAAAACCTATAATTCCTTGAATGGCCACTTGAGATAGCTATATTTTATCAGATTCAGCCAGTGGTGGGCACAGCTAACCAAAACGTTAGCTTCGATAACAGATAATCAGCTAACTGAAAAGTTATCGTTTATAAAGCTAAACCGATAAACCACCCAAAAGGAAACTACAGCTAACCGATAACTTTCAAAACTGAGTTTTAACACCACAATCACAAACCCAAACAACGAACCGCACGCACGCACTCATGCACGATGTATCGTAAGTTACAGATAACCGATAACGGATAAATTCCAATATTGTCTCTGGTACATTTGCAACTACTAATAAATTGAATTTGAGTTGTAACGCCACAATGGCTTCTACTAGAATTAAAAGTGACAACAGACCAAAACAATGAGGCCACACTCTTATCTTAGAACATCCTGCCCCTACTGAAAGCTCTTGTTTACTACACAGCTTCCAGCACAGAGGCACTCTGAGAGCAGCCATAAAGCCCAGCTCTCTGCCAATCGCAATGCTCCAGTCAGGTGGAGGTCTTGAAAAATAAAGTCATGCTGACTTATGGTTTTGATTTATAAATAACATTAATACCGATAGAATAACTCCATTAATGTCAATTCTGTCATTTGTACAAAGGTAAAATATAACATATATCTTTTAATGTTGAATAATGCACTAATTCTGAGGTTTTGTAACAAACACAGACAGATCGCAAAGGGTTCTGGGTAAAAGTGCCTCTGCTAAACACTGATTGGTTCAGTCACTCATTATGTAAACCAGGGGTGGGCAATCATGTGCCATAAAGGGCCGAGACACTGCAGGTTTTCCATGCAACCAATCACCTCAGCAGGTGATTTCATTAAAGGTCAGGTGTTTCAGCAGATGATTTCATTGACAACCAGGTGTTTATGTTCAGAGCAGAAGCTCATCAGCAACCCACCTGCTGAGATGACTGGTTACACGGAAAACCTGCAGTGTCTCGGCCCTCGACGCCCACCCCTGATGTAAACCAACACGTCAATGTGATGTGTGTCGTGTGTTGGTGTTTAAATGTGCTTTTGTAAAATATTCCATTTTTTTATTTGTAAAAACAGGCATTTTTATGGAGCCCTGGAAGTGTCATCGCAAAATGTTTTGCATGTGGAGAGAATGTGCGCTCAATTTATTAGTGCCGTGCGCACGTTTTCTGATGTTGTAAAACGTGCACTCAGTACTGTCTACATGAATGTTGGCTTTACACTGTGTGAGTTTTGGCCCTTTTTCAGATTATTTTTCATTTGTGCAAGAATTTTTTGGACCGAGTTTCAGGTTAATCACTCATCCTGCATCGTGTAGTGTACATGGAGTAACAAGCTGCATTTAACATCTGACGACCACCTCCTGATCGCCGATCGTATGGTCGAATGAAAATCAAACCTGTTTGATATTATTGTGGTTGGCCGTCGTGAGGTTATCCTGCTGCTGAAAAGCTACAAGCATCCAACCGCTTGCACTGTGCATGTGCAAACACTGCAGAGCTGTCTTGTAATGTTTTTTTTTCCTTTTGTTTTGTTTTTAAACTTAATTTGTAAAAAAAAAAAAAAAAAAAAAAAAAGCCATTTGCAAAGCCAAAAAGTTGATTTGACAATCATCTGATATAACCGGGGTCAAAATAAATAGAACACTGCCATCTACTGGTGCCCAGACGCTTAGTACTTAGGCCGAATACTGCCATGAACACTACTGGCCAGTAGATGGCAGTAGAGGCCTTGAAAACTTGCCGAAACAAAATTCCAGATAATCCGTGTCTGCTACATTTAAAATGCATGGAATTTAACAAACGCAAATACAATAACAACGTCTATAAACCCAGAGAATATATTCACGAGAGTTTTAGGCACTAGAGTTTAATGCTGTTGTCCATGGAGCCTGAACAGAGTGTCTGAAATGCATTTGTCCTGTCGTGAACGTACTGAGATTACATAATCCTAACCATAATGCACTGCTGGGCACAGCATGTGCTCACAAAACCTTAAAAATTAGCACATTACTTTAAAACTAAAACATATATCTGATATTTTCACTTTATAAAACTTCAGACATGACAGTAATTTTAAATAACTTGTCCAAAATTAGTTTGGTTAAAATTTGAACCATAAGTTAAAAATGCCTCTGGATGACTTAGGTGATATTGCCAGCATATTAGTATGGTATTAAAGGAAATGATTTTTTTTTTTCCTTTGGTGATTAGTTCTCCTTTGTCTGCAGAGGATAGAGATGTTTGCTCTTCTGTTTGCAGAGGGTAAAACTATACATTTGTTACAAAACTTTTAACAGGTAGGAACTGAACTGCTGTTCACCTTTGTTTACTTTATGTTATCGGACAAAAATTAATCGGAAGATAATTGGTCCGATAATGGTTTTTAAAGTTATCTAAAAAGATAATCCAATAATGAAAACATTATCTTTGATAATTATCTGTTATCAGATTATCGGAACTGTGCCCACCACTGTATATACGTACGCTTAATTTCAAACCCATAGTTACCTGACCTGCAAATGTTTTTGAGGTAACTGACTTGTTTAAAGTGCAGCAGACGCTTCCTGAGTATGTCCACTGTAGTATGCGTGCAGCACCTCATGTTCTCTGTGTCCATATGGGAGCATGAGGAGGTCATGCTCTGGCTCGTCTCCAGTGCTGCTGATTGATGGCACTTTAAAGTGAAGGATGCATCATGCACCTCTGTGTGCACACCAGTGGAAAACAGCACACGAGTGGACAAGCTGCTGCAGTCAGCAAGGTGCCCTGTGCACACACCGACACCCACTTTTCAGATGGTCGTATATGTCATTACATAAAATGTGTAATGTAAGGTTTCAATCACCAGCATGCACCATGCCTTGATGCATGTCACAGCTAAACATTGCAAACACAGCAAAAAGGCAGTGTGTTGGACTGCACTGGTGCTTCAGCTTCCTCACAAAGTTGGGAAACATACCCATTTGGCTAAAAGGTCAGTTTACTTTGGTTACCCCTGTTTCCACCACACTATGGAACCACTCTGAGTCCTGACTGACAGCTACCCAAGGAGGCAACCAGTCTATCCCCACCTCACGAAAACAACCTATTGGTCTTTTCCAGTCTCTGGGGTCTACAACACTGAGGTACCTGTATGCTGGATCATGCCCAGAGAAACACCCTACAGTTGGACTTTCAGAATTTTATCCTAGTAGATGCTATTTTTTATGTGGCACAAAAGTGGTATATTACAGTGCAAATGTGATTGCTAGCTTCTAAGCACCCAAGTAGCAATTCTTCTTACTAGGGCTGGGCGATATGACCTAAAGTTCATATTGTGGTATAAATTGAATCACTTCACAGTAATGGTATATATCACGATATAAACTTAAGTGTAAAAATTATAATGGAAGTATTTCTGAATTTGTTTTATATTGCCCCTTAGCAAAGTTAAATTGAGAAAAAAAAAACCCAATATAATTCTGAGAACATTTATTGTGCAGATCTCAAAACTCAAAATTAACTCTGCACTGTTGTGTGGGCTGCCCGGAGAGGAGGTACTGCTGGCCCACCACCAGAGGGCGCCCTGCCTGAAGTGCGGGCTTCAGTCACGAGAGGGCGTTGGAGCAACCGGGAGTGACAGCTGTCACTCATTAACAGCACCAGCTGTCACTCATCATCACCACATCACCATAAAAGCTGGACAGCAACTCCACCTCGCTGCCGAGATATCATCTACCAAACTAGGTAATATTCTCTGCTGTGCCTAAACGTTGACTTATGTGTGATCTGTTTGCAGCCAATGTCCTGTGGTGCCCTGTCAGCTGGGTTGGCGGTCTGTGAGAGTGCCGACGTCTTCGCCTCTCACTCCAACCAGATAAGTGGTAACAGGAGCTGCTGACGTATTCTTATTTCGGAGGTGGAGGTGCTCCCTCCCGGAGGAACTGTTTTCTGTGTCTGAGTATTTATCCACACACCCACCATTAACTGTCTTTGCTTCCTGCCAGCAGTACCAGGTCTGACAGCTGGAGACGGTGGGCACCTGGAGATTCAGGGCTTGTCGGCTCCGGTGTTCTTCAGATCCGTTGGCGGTGGAAGCCGTGTGGGATCCGGCTCTTCTCTGGACGGACGTCTTCTATCCTCGAGCCTGCCCACACGTCACTTTTCGTATAATTGATTATCATTCACAAATTGCATTTGTCTGTATTCCGTTGTGCACATTTTGCAACATTAAATTGTTATATTTTGGCTTATCCATTGTCCGTTCATTTACGCCCCCTGTTGTGAGTCCGTGTCACTACACTTTCCCAACACTGCACTCTATGGTGCAAAATAGTGCAAATGAGTACAAACACCATTTTATAACGGAATGCAAATATAAGTTGTAAATTTTACAAAAGTTATATACAACTATTTACATTAAAATACAGGGAATACTTCAGGCATTTTTTGTACAACTATGTACATGCAATAAGATGCCACACAAATTAAATTTGTGCCACTCAGAAAAACACTTCCCGTCCAAAGCAAGACTTCTCTGACTTGTGTTGGGCTTGTAATTTTGGACATTTGAATGACCTAACACTTTGTCATTCCTGCTTCTGTCCAGCTGGAGGCAGTGTTAGTACTTTTGTCTGCCTTTGGTGGTGTTTTTTCCAGAAAATCCTCAGAGACCACCCCATGTGGGTCCTAACCTGATTGGCTAAGGTCTTGCGTTTCATACAAGCTTTTGCTTCTGCCTGCACCCTTTCAGGCGCATGGTGTGTTGTTGAATTCTTTTCTTTTCTTTCTTTGTAAGTTTCTTGTTGTTTTTGGATCTGTATGTGCTGAATAAATTCATTCATTCATTCGTTTCCACACATGATAAACAGGAAGGCCTGTTTTTTTTTCTCTGCTCCTCTTGCCCCGAGACGGAGCTGAATGAGGACACGAGACTTTTTGCTGCAGCTTTCTGCAAATATGTGCACAAAATATGACCATAGATTTCACGAAAAAACATCGCGGAAATTATTAATCATAATTTTCGTTATAGTAGGCCGATTAACAGAATTTAAAAACTGGCATAGAGCTTGAAGTGCGCACTGTTTTTTACACCAGCTCCTCTTGCTCCGTGGTCTTTATGCTTGCATCAACAAACGTTATCGAGATTGGTCGGTGGAATCCAACTCTCTACCAAATTTATAGAATTTATACCATCTACTGCATATACGCCTACGTCTTCTCATTTGTGTGCCCTTTGGCATGTTTGTCTTAATGAGGTGTGATCAGGGCGGGACTGGTACATTCCTGTCAAGAGGCAGCAGAAAATTATTCCACCATACACCACCAAAAGCCTGATCGAAACTCAAGATAAACATATTGAGGTTAGTATCTAAACAAAACACCATTGCACTATCTGCCTTATTTTGCACTCAGATTATGCACGGTGTAACCGGCAAAGTGAAATGGGACACGCCTCAAATGCACTTGCGCTATGCGCTTTTGACCTTTCACTTCAGCTTGTCAAGACTAGGCCTGATGACTCCTGAGATACTTTACTCATCATGTGCTGTAGTTCATTATTTTTAAGGAACTATCCTGTCACAGACAGAAGAGATGGCCCTTTGTGCCAATCTGCTTGTGCACAGCACCTGTCAGTAAATCCTACACCACCCGTGGGTACCATGCGTTCATCAGATCAAAGTAAATTACCACGTAATCAGATACAGACACATGGGGAAGCACAGGCACACATTGTCCCGTTAGGCTCGTTAATTCATTCGCATCAATCGACTGCGGGACTGACGTGTTTAAGGTGACGCATGTGAGTGAGAAAAGAGGTGCATTACACATGATTTAACGACCGCTCCACCGTGTCACTTCGGTTAGGGACACTGTGGCTCACATGCGGGAGCGATCAACCCTGCACGCACCAATCAGATCAGTGTAGAGTACTGTGTGCCTGTGCGTGCTGCTGTATCTTGTTCTGACGCTACCCCAGAAGGCTTTGATGCAGTTTGTGATTCAATGTGTTTAGGCCATCACCCAAAAGTGACATCTCCATGTGACACACATCCAGCTCAGCTGTGCACACAAACCACATAGCTCATTGACTACATGTAATGCCAGTTTAAGACATCGAGGAACAGCGTGGTTAAATACAAACATATTTATATCTGCTTTTTGGGGGTTTTTTTAGTGCATGTCTCCCAGTTGGAGGTCATGTGTAGAGCAAAGCTTCTTGGTCCAGATTTTGCTGCCCTACTCCCATTTCAGTTCAGTGGTGCAGCGCCTTTGGTGTTCCCTGTACCATGCCCTGCCAAGAATGTGCCAGAACCACTCCAACCTGCTCACTTCACTCCTACTAGGGCCTTGGAGCCTTACAGAATGGTGCATCAGATTCCCCCCCAACACCTGTCTTTTTGCCCCACATTGAAATGTAAAGTTCCAGAAACACACACACAGAAGGACGCATGCTAGAAATCTTGTTTTAGTTTTTTTTTATAATAATGATTGATAGCAATGTGAATCCACGCCACAGCCAAGCAAATTGCGGTTGTCTCCATAAATCATTTGGGTGGGAGGAGCAGCACTGATGGCTCTGATTGATCATCATATAGCTAAATCTGCAAATCCTTTATCCCAGGCACTATTTAAAACAAAACACTGGTGCACTGGTGGAGATAGACAGCGGACAACAGAAAAAAGAAGCCATCATCTGGTGGTGATGCGTCTATTAAATGTATTATAGTGGTTCCTCTGAGTGATAGATGACACCACACTTTACTTATAAGAACTCCAGATAATGTGTAGATAGTCAGGTCTGGAGATTGTCTCAGATGTATACTTATTTACCTGAAATACTCTGTTTGGGTTAGGTTTGACTTGGTAGAATATGCAGGAGGTAGGAAAAAAATACACTGTAAAAATTTCAGTTTATTGAATTTTTCTCAGATATTCAGCATTGGCCCTTTAAGAGTAGAAGTTCCCAAATCTCACTTTTTCTAGTTGGATAATTTCAACATAGGACAGATTCAAACATACTGAAGACAACGTGGCTGACTGGCTGAGCTGTACGACATATCACACAAAAACGATCACAATAGAGAGAGAAAAGCTCATCAAGGGGAGCAGATTGGATGGACTCTAAATGCTGCTGTTGAGTGTTGTGGTTTTATTGTTGTGCATGTTATGAACTTGTTACCAGTGCATTGTTGTCATAGGAACAAAACAATGTGCAGTTCTCTCGTTCTGAATGAAGGGATGAAGTGTTCCCCAGCCCCATGCCTACATTTTTCTTCCAGAAAAGAAGTGCACTCTTACCCTGACTATGAATTTTTTTTAGACTCATTCATTAGTGTTAGCTATTTGACAAGCTAGTTAGCAAGTGATTGGTTTTTAGCAGGCTCGCTGATGTTGATCTGAGAAAAACAAAAAGTTAAATCACACTAGAGTCTCGTTTTTCATTAATGTTTACTTATTTGTCCAATAGAAAGCCATCTCAGGGTTAGTTTTGATCCCCAAAACCAAATGGAGATTCCTTCACTTTTTCAAAAGCTATAACTATGATCATGGGAATATTCACCCAGTTTAGCTGATAAAAATTGTATTAGTTTGTTAGTTTGTTGGTGCTTTTGTCTCCATGTTGTCAGCTGCACAGTCAGTTTCGTGATACACACTGCAATCCTTTCTGGCTACACTGTAGAAGACAAGACACTCGACATGCATAAATATCACACACATAAACTTTTCTGCTGTACTAAACACAACTGCTTTACGATGAAAACAATATACAGGCAGTTATAAGTAAACGAGAAATCACTGAATGGTTATTTTTTGGGGGGGGGGGGTTAAGGTCACAAACTGTTCACACATACTGTAGGCATTAAAAGTTGATTAACTAACATAAAACACTTCATTATGCATCTTAAAATCTGAATATGCTTTTCATAATAAAATATCATAGTATATATAATATAATCGTGACCCTTTCATGTGCACACTTTTGCAAACAAAGATGTAATGAAGTACTTTTACATGCCCAAAGGCTGCAATCAGGTTAATTTGCTATAGTTTGCTTATTTCTGCACATTGACCACACAGTTTCAGAGGACGGCCATGCTTTAAACTCGTGCAAATACATAAAAGCGTCCAAACCTCCACAAAAATTAGAGCTTCCTGAATGACTGACTTGGCCAAAGACACAGAAAGACAGTGTCCTTGAGATTGCAAATGGGTGTTTGCATATAATTGTGAACAAAAATGCAGATCCACACTGGGTAACAATTATTATTTTTTTACAGTTGGGACAAGGCTTTGTTTGGAAGGGCTGATAATTTTAATTACTCCAGGTGTGGTTCAGGTGCAGCCATGTAAAAGTCTCACCTGTTCTCATATACTTTTGGGAAATTTTAAATGTATTTTGACCTTCAGGTCAGGTCTTGGAGCATGTAGTGGTACCTGGCTACATCTGGTACTTTAAGAAAAGACCTCTGTCTTGGATGTCAACCACCCAAACCACCCAGACCACCCAGGTAGAGATGGACTGCAGTTAGTGTGCTTATTTTCAGAGCAGAAGGTTCTTGGTTCAAGGCCACCCCTCCCCGTTGCCCACATACGTAATGTGGAGTTGCGTCAGGAAGGGCATCCGTTGCAAAATTTGTGCCAAATCAACAAGCAAATCCATCTCTGATCCACTGTTGGGACCTCAAGTGAAAAATAGGACAAACTGAAGGAGTTACTTTGATAACTGTAGGTTTTTTTAAACGCGCATTTCATAACTAAGCCTGACTGTCAGTAACAACACCAGAAACCATCTCAATTTGCGGCACAAAGTGGGACATCTGGTCACCTAGACTGGACCCATTCATTTATATATTTGTTTATCTATTTGCTCTGTGTATTTTCAATGGTACTCAGCTTTGGAAAAGTACATTGAAGTGCTTCAAAAAATGTTTTTTCAAATGTGCTGTACCTCCTCAGTAAATTATTTCTTGAAGGGTTGTTTTAGGAGCCCATAAAGTGGGCACTTTTTCTTATTCTTGAGGGAAAACAATGAAACTTGTGATGCACCATGACATTTTAAGGTTCACTTACCAAAGTCAGACACAGGACTGTATTTGGGAATGTTTTAAAGTTCAGCAGACATATCTTTTATGTAGTAAAGGTCCTTCAGTTCAATCAAGCTCCTGACTGAAACCCAACTAATACAGAGATGAGTGGGATCCAACAGTACGACAAAAACTCAAGGCCATATTAACTGAAGACACGCCAGGTTATATTACCATGGTACCAGTGTGATGTTACACCACTGACCCACAAATGTGCCTGTTTACGTGTTTCAGGCCAGATCTGCAGGACACTTGGTGCAGTATTACAACCTGAGGGTGTTAAATCACATTTGGAATTACATCTGTTTCCCTGCTTGACTGGAAACTGAACTTTGTGCAAACAGTTACAGAACTGAATGTAACTGTGCACATTATATTAGATATCTTTTAGAAATAAACCAGGTACCAACACAGTAACATTTGTTATTGGCTGTGTGCATGTGACCAAATGTGTACATGAGAATCTGCTTGATAAGTCAATAATTGCCCGAAAACAAAAATAATAATAATAATAGAACAGAAGTTAATCAGACTCAAAAGAAGTCAATGCAACCAATGAAATAAAGAGAACACAATGAAAACAACAACAAAAATGCAGAGAATGGAAGCATGTGTGAGCTAAACATGCCAAAATAAGCCAAATGCTGCCAGCGGAAAACAATGGAATACATTTGGAAGCAAAAAGACAGCAAATTGGAAATAGGTTTCCCTAAAGTGGTGCCAGAAGGATGACAATGAGGAGGCGGAGGGTGAAGATGGGGAATATTTTACATGGTTATTCCTGGATGGGGTCAACTGTGGCTTTTGAGAAGAGGTTCAAAGAGGGAGCGTGCGCGCGCGTGCACACACACACACACACACACACAAAATGGAAACACACACTTATAGAAGAGTGAGCTCACTGTCATGGCCTGGGGTCAGAAATGTCCTCCATCATCACATACACACTCTTTGAGAGAATGATGAAGATGTGCACTGCCACACCAACACCGTTTAACATGGGTTGCTGTGAATCGCTGCCTGTGCACATCTCACGTTCACTTCTTCATTTCTCACTTTTTCACTGGCTCGAACAAGAGCAGAAATCAGTTTAAAAAGAGAGCATGAAACTGTAAGCCTGGTCAAGCAACTTCCATACCACATCTAGGTGATCACCAAATTTAACACGTATCACACTTGGTTGTACCGTGGGATGATTCATTCATGGTCTTTCCCCAAAACGCTTGTACTGCTGCAACCTGCCCAACACTCTAATTACAACATATGGAGCAGACGCTTTGGTGACAGGTGCTCCTTCTCACGTTAAGGTTCTCCACCTAATTGTCATCGTGAAGTTGGCAAACCGAGGTGATAAATATGACGGAACACATCTGGAAGCGCACTTGCACAGAGTGGAAAAGGAAAGTGCAGTACAGTACACAGGTGTGGAGAACGTTACGGGCTAATTCACACTGTAGACGCTCTACTTTATTGGAATGCAGCACAGTGTTTAGATTAAATAAAAGGTATCTTAGTAGGGTGAGGAGTTGAGCTTCTAATATGTAGACTTGAGTTTGATTCCTGGTTGCTCTATCTGTCTCTGTCCTTGGGGGAAGACACTTCATCTGCCCTGTCCAAGACCTTGGAGAAGTAGCCTGCAATGCACTGGTGTCCAGTCCAGGGGGAGTTGTAAACTTGTATATGCTTCATGCTGCAGAATTCCAGGATAATCACCTGCACCAACACGCCTCTGGGCTTATATAGGGCTTACAACATTCATAACAAAAACCTTTAACGTACATTAAAGAAATCGATTAATTTGCTCATTGGCCAATATTTCTGAAGCAAATTGGCCGCCATATTACCACTCCAATGTCTCGCTCTTGAACGCTCTTTTCTATTGATCTTTAATGAAGCGCACGCAACTTTATTCTTTGTAATTTTGTTAAAAAATACCTTCATGTGCAGCTATAAACTGCGCAAATTGCCATCTCAAAGGCTGTGGACAAACATTTCACCTGTGAGCATGACTGAAATGGGAAGTGTTGTCCATTCGGCTGCTCTCGTTTTGACCGGGGTTGCCACAGCGGATACAGAAGTAAGTAAGTAAGTAATGAACAATAATTTGAATATATATAAGAGCTTGCTGATGATTCCACATGTATAAACTTTGATTAAAAAAATTATAATTTTTAGAATTGAGTATTTGTCCCAGTGAGATATGAGTGATAAAAGTAATAAAAGAAAGAAAATAAATCAAATAGCTAATCATGGCAGGTATAGATTAGGAGGGATCAATCTTACATTATCCAAAGATCAAAAATAAGTTAATGAGACAATCATCTCAGTTATTACTTGAAACTGTTGACGTTCTTATAAGCGGTTTGTGTGGTCTACATAAGTTCCAAGTGGCAAGATGGCCGCCAGTTTGCTTCAGCGGATTGTACGGAGTGTGTGGGCCAATGAGCGATCCAGTAATACATACAGATCAGTGGTTGTACCCTATAGGTCAGATCGTAGTTAGGTTTGGACACATGCGCTGGTGCCACCACACATTCACCATACTACGGTCCTGGATGGCAACTTCTCTGGCAGAGATTCAGTCCATGTGAATGTTCTCACTCCCCACTTCTGGGTTATGTTTTCATTCATTTATTTATTTTTCATCAAAATACAGAAATTAATTTTGAGAAAGAGTCTATGTTGTATAGAGCCAACCGTTTTGACCACAAAATGTTTTGTTTTAGTTGGTTATCTTCTTGAAGTACTGCACATTTTTATTAATCTTTGTAAATGCTACTGTTGCAAAGCAAAAGGTAAATACGAAAGTTGCTGTTTGGACAAGCTGAAAGAATTTTGAATAAATACCACGGGGCCTAAGATCAAGTTTGAATTAATCATGTTTTGCTTTTGATAGGCTCTGCTTGATGAACATGACCAACCTCATCACAAATTGACACATTTACATGTTATTTGATTATATCTTGCAAACCTTAATACCGATGGGCTCTTAACATTTGATTGTTTTGTCACCTTTAGTTTTCCATGAGCAGTTTGTGCACCCCCCACCATTGTGATTTTATCTCCTCTCCATTCCTTCCCCGTTTTGTGGTAATTCCTTTTGGCTTCAACTGTTTTGTTTTTATTTTTTTTCCCCCCCATATGGGTCACCATAGTGGATTTGTCACAAGTTTGATGCCGGCTGTCCTTCCTGACACATGTAATGCATGGTGTTGAACCCAGAACCTTCTGTTCAGGAGGCTCCCTGTTGTACGGTGTCTACAATTGGCAGATATTAATACTAAAAAAGAACTGTGCTCACAGGTTATATGATCTCATAATGTCTAAAGCAATACATGGACAGATTTAGTTCATTTATCTTCAGTGAATAACAATTGTGTGATTTCATGAACTGGCAGAAACTACAAATTAAAGCTGTACTTGAAGATAAACAGCATTTGCAGTGAGTATTTAAACAAACTTGTAACTGTTTTCATAACCCAGTCTAGGTCAGGACTCCGTCCTGCATCGATCTCGATGTGTTGCACAATTTCCTGTGTCCGTTCCTTCTGTTGGACCTTAACTACATGACATGATGTGATTGGCTGCTGGGAATGAACAGGGATGATTTCCGGATTGTGATTAAGTCCTGTACAGGAAATTACAGGCAAAGGATGTACGGGGTTAAAGCTTTTCATCTGAGGATTAATCAGTACTCTGCTATGTTAACCTCCAAAATCCTGTTATCAAGTACAAGCAGAACACAGAGCTCAGAAGAAAAAGGAAAGGAAAGAAACGAGGGAGACACTGGAAGGGAAGTGGTAAACTGTGGAACTCACCTGGCCTTTTGTCTATTTTTCTCCCTCGACTGCCACATAGTCGAACCTTTGATATTAATATGAGGATTTGCTTCTGGCAGAGCGACTTGTTGCTTTTTGGACAGGGCTTGCGCTTGCTGGCAATCTGCCGGTTTGCCTGGGGGTCCTTGACCTCCCTGCGTTGGCGAATGAGGGAGCTGGCAAGGGCAGCCATCTTCCTGGTGCTGGCCCTCCTGCCACCTCACCAGCCACGGATGGCTCGGTGGTGCCCGGGTACCAGGGGGTCCCGTGGGTCACCCCTCGCCCGCTAACTGGGGCGATGGCGCACCACTGAGGGAGGGGTGTAGAGCAGATGAATGACTTTCTGAGGATGCAACAAGGAGAAAGTTGGGAAAAGTGAGCAAGAAAGGGAAGCAGGGGGTAGGTGATGATATGAGGGGTGGCTCTTTCTTAAAGATCCACTTCAAACTGACAGCTGAGTCCTGTTGATGTTTTGATTGATGGGTTCTAGCTTGTTCCAGCTGTAGGTTCAGGCGATGCCTGCATATGTAACCGTTCCTCGATTAGGACATGCCATGTTGTTATCCTCCCCCCAAAAAAGTGCGTTGATCTCACCGGGAGCCTCTGTCCCACTCTGAGTGTTCCTCTTTGGACCAACAATCCAGCGTTGCCACCCTCTTGGCACTCCAGGGAACTTTGACTCAGCCTCGTCCGAACGCCTTGAGTGACTGAGACGTTCACCGCATGATGACACCAGACCCAAACAAAATCCACATTCAGTCCGTTTACCCACTCTGCCTGGCAGATGAGATTTAATTCAGACAGGCGAGAAATACCCAATTTATAACTCTCCAAAATGACACGAGCGACTGTCCAGGTACAACGCAGGTCCTTCCTGTCTGTCTTTCAACTGTAAAATTCCCCCATCCGAAGCAACGAGGGTGCACGAGAAGTAGGCGAAGTGAAGACTGTCCGACCTGAGGTATCAACTGGATTGAGGATGCAGGAGCGCAGAAAGAGAGCAGCTTGTTTCCTTGCTATCTTTCAACCTCCCCTGGCATCACCCTTGATGTCACCCACACCCTGAGCGCAGATCGCAGAAAGAGAGGAGGGAAAAAAGACGAGGCTGATGAGTCCAGTAATTCCCAGAGATGGAGGTGACATTCATGAATGAGAGCGCACAAAGGGGAGGGAGTGCCGGGACTCTATCCGTTCCCCCTCTTTCAGCTCAAGCTCTCCAACTCTGTCAGTGGCGCACTCCACTACGGCAGAGCGCAGCGCTGTGTCCTTCAGCCATGCATGCCGCCTCGCAGTTGAGAGAACGAGGGATGAATGAATGAAGACAGTGACGGGGGTGGGGGGAGCTGGAGAGGGAGGAGATGTCGTGGCTGGGGTGAGGCGGTTTGGGGGAGCAGCTGGCAGGTAGCTGTGTCTTACAGTAGGTGCCGTAGCGCCACCGCTCATGCGTTCAGTCTACACTGGTGGGTGACAGTATTCTGGTCATATTGCATTGAGCCCAGCTGCCGCTCCGTCTTGCACTACGTGTGCACGCGTGAAAGTGCGAGTGAGACAGGTAGAAAGTGTGTGTGTCCCAACACGTGAGAGAGAGTGTGCACATGAGGTGCACAGCTGTGTGTGCGCACACACATGTGACTCCCTCTCCAGCTTGTTCACAGTATGCATTAAAGTGCGAGTCATGGCAGCGTGCTTCACACGCGCTCTCGCTCTCTCTCTCTCCCCTCCACATGCACTCCTCCCCTCACACTCTCACTGGCATCTATTTTGCTAATCCCTCCCCTTTGCTCCTCGTTCTCCCTCCCTTTCCTCCTCCCTTTCTATCACTCAGACCCTTCCTTTGATGTCTGCACTCAAGTCACCTCTTCCCAGCTCTCTCTTCGTCCCTACTTATGAACTCCATTGGGCTGTTGCCAAAAGCTTCGTCCGACCAAACTTGTTTGAGCAGATCAGATTGGAAAGCATTCATTGGTGTAGCAGCCTGTCTTTATGGATGGAGCCAGAACCCGAAGAACCTTTTTAACTTGACCTCAGGGGTAATACTGTTCTGTGGAAAGGGTAGAAACTGGTGGCGCTTAGGTCACGACCTACATATGCATAATAAAACAAGACTATTCATCATCACTAACCATCAAGCCATGAACCAGACATTCTCCGACCCAACTCTGAGTAAAAATCTGCCCTGGATGACCCCATGACCTGAACAATAAGGTCCTTAGATATCATAATTTTGTGCATCAAGCGCACGTAATATAGTTTTATGAGCCCAAATATGATTTCGAACTCACTGACCCGAATTATGCAGGATGTGTTTTTAATATTCATGTGCAACTGCTCCTCATTTACATCAAGGTAGCAGTTGGCTGGAGTTTTTTTCCCCCCATGTAGCTGGAAATATTTTCTGAAACCACATGGTGCAGAATTCAGGATGGGGTCCACCATAATACACCCTAGGCCAGTGTGTAAGGATCTAATCCAAGGCAATTCCATCTACACTAGTACTTTCCCATAACCTAACTATTTTTAAAGTTGGGATTGTTCATGCTCTGCGGAGATGCCCATTTTTTCGGCATCACAAAGTTGCTAATTTTTATGGATGGTGATGGATGGTTCCTTCCCAACCATATGCAAAAGCCAAGCTGTCATAGACGGTCTTACTGAGCAGCCAATCACATTTCATCAATCCAACAGTTGGAACTAGAAGTTGGAATGACAGAAGGACAGGAATGAGTCCAAAAGAAATAACTGAGCCAAACATCTAGTTCTTTCAGAAAATCATGGTAAGTGAACTACAGACTTGCAAGCCAATAGGAAATTAATAAATCTACATATGTGAACAATGAGCAAAAAGAAGAAATTGTTTAAGAAAACCAAAGTATCTTTATCATTGCTACTGTTCTGGATCCCATCTATGATGTTGCAAGTGTTCTGTGCTCAGCTCTGACAAGGACATAACAGGGTGATGCAGTCCCACCCAGTGGGAACTTTGCATTACTGTCAACACATCATCTGCAAACACATTAGGGAGCCTCACTCTGTCAAATACACTGTACTCACATGCTCACATTGTCAAACCACGTTACTGTAAGCTTGCGCTATAAAAGCACAGAATATAGATTTGTTCTGCTTCCAACACTTTTCACCAAGACTGTCTGTAGACCTGAGTCCTGTTTCCCAGCAGACCTTTGTCCTGGTAGCCAGTAGCCTTCCATTCAGACCAAAATATTGATATTCTTGCTTCTGTCTTCTTAAGATGTCTGTAACATTTCTATTGGCATTTGGACAAATCATTCATTTTTCGATTGAATAGAGTCATTTTCTGGAGTATAAGTTGCACCTGTCAAAAAATGCATTGTGAAGAGGGAGAAACAATACGGTCACCTGTCGTAGACTCTCATTAACTTTATGCAATTGAATTTGGGGATAGATCCTGGCAGCAATGGGGCTTAGGGTTGATATAGAACTTAATTTGACTTATTTTCTTTCTTACATATGGCGGTACTTGATATAAGTACAAAAATGACATTCTTATAAAAAAAAGCATCTCATTGTAGTTTCACTCGTAAGCTGCACATGCTGCTTTCATAAAATACATCTAATGTTTTATATTAAACTATGATGGCAATAGAGTAGCAGTGCTTCAACCCCTGGAGCAGTCTGTGCTCTCTCCAGAAAGAAAATGTAAAACGATAGTGGGATTCTGTGATTGCAGCCAGACCTGCCACTGGTCTTTCTCTCTCTCTCTCTCTCTCTCTCTCTTTCTCTTTCTTTCTCTTTCCATTTCTGCTTGCCTAGCAGGGAATGGCAAGAGAAAACCCTGCAGGATTTCCCTCCATACACACATACACACACACACACACCCCGTCCCCTATCAGGACCGTGCTGCAGTTTCCTCAGCTCTTAAATAACGTAATTATTGCTCTCTCATGCTCTCTCACCTCCTGCCTGTCCTCCCCTGCATCCTGTTACTGCACCGTGGCACCTGCCCTCAACCTTGAATTACAGGCTTTCCATCATGCCAAACACCCCAATGAGCTCAAATGTTACCTTGGGAAGGCGCTGCCATAGAGGAGTTCAACCAACAAGACTGAAAAGGTCATGAATTTTCAAGAAATTGCCAAAGATAAGGATCATGCTGCCATCAGATGCCATATAAATCCCTGCCATTTTGTTTGGTACTATGGAAGATGCATGCATAAGCATATGTGAGGATTACAGGTGATGTGCAGCACTGGTACGGTGGCAACCACATCTGAGAAGAGGAGATAAAAATAATTTAATGACTTCTTCCTCATATGCACTCAAGGAAAGGTTTCTGCTCAATTGGTGCCTAATTGGTGCTCTAGACTGGTCATCACTTAAGAACATGGATCATTCTGAAAGAGATCCTTTTGAGTGTGTGAAACATTTCTAATCCAAGTCCTACCCAAAAGCCCAAAAGGACCAAATTATATCTGTCCCATAGTAAGTCTATGAGCTAAGATTATGTTTGCCTCAACACATCTTTGATAAATTGGACCTCTGACAACATACAGACCAATCTTCTTGACTCCCAACAATGGCTTTGTGTCAAAATGTGACTAGTTGGGAGTGAGAATATGTTTTGTTGCACAGCTGGACACTAGTGGACTTGAGATATAAAGAACATTGGTACTGTAGAAAGACCTTGGAGCTGCCGAAGCAGATACTGATTTCATCGAAAGTTTCTGACTAGGGATGGTGAGCTAGAGACAATGAAACAACCCAGTTCACTCTTCTAAAGAAGATCAAGGTTGTTTCTTCTGTTGATGTTTTTGGTGATGCAAAGGTTCTTCCAAAGAGCCAAACAAGAAACAAAGAGTACCAAGTGCCAATTTACTAGAGATGCCGCTCTATGCTATCAAGGCAAAACAACTATGAAAATTTGACAAAATGGAGCACACTCAGCATTTACCTTGTCAAATTTCCACTTGTTCCCTAACTTGAAGGTGTATTTGGCTGGACAGTATTTTCAAAGGGATAGTAAATTGTCATTTAAATGGCTATAGCAATAGGGAGTGTTCCGCGAAGTAGGGATCGAGGTATTATAGCACCAGTGGAAGATGGCTCACTCAAGAAAGCCATCATAGTTGGACTGTAAACTTTTCATTCACTTGTGTATTCCAGTAAAGACATCACTGTGGACAGACCAGCCAAGACGTGTAGGAAGATGAATCAGGTCTTCAGTGCTTCATCTTCAGTGTGTATAAACTTGTTTTTGCGGGAGTGTCGTCTGCAAACAGCTGGACATTAATCTGTTTTGTGGGCGAGTCAGGTTCCATTGGGGAAAGGTTGACGTTGTTGCCCCGATCAGACTGCACCAGCCACAAGGGAGCGACAGCATTATTCCCGACCTCACTCCGCACCCCTTCCTCGACTTTATCACTCCATCCACCCTCTCTCTCTCCTCCTGTCCCATCCACTGGCCCAGTTCTGTCGCTCTGAGGTCAGTTCAATTATAAAGGTGCTTTATTGGCATATTACAGAAAGGCTTTAAAAGTTGAAGACTGTAGGAACATGTGTGTCAGTTGGGTGACGGTTCATTTGCATATGCCGTTACAGTCATTTCGCCAAGTTTCCGATTGATTTGTAATTCTGTTTCAACGGGATCTTTTGCAAAATTAGCAAAACTGCTGCTCTTCAGACACACTAAGTGAGCCAGCTGTAATCATGAGACAGAATGAAGTTTGCTGGGTTATTATTTCAGGAAAAAGGCCAGATTTTCACACACTACGCTTGCTGTCCGACAATAATCTGTTGCTTCTTTGATACATATATGGAGATGATGGACACCACTCAAGTCAATGCCTCCTTTTCCGCAGCGGTACATTTCAGTTGCATCCTAGTTGCAGGCACTATGTACTACTACTACACAGTAAAAAAAAAAAATTTAAAAATTGCAGAAACATAGCTGGTGCACAAAGCAACACAGGCTCAAACTTGTGGTTGAATAGTATCGTACATTATACAGCACTTTCTGTTATAATCTTGGCCACACCATCTTTCTTTTAAACCAAAAAATTGCCCGTCTTTTTTTTTATTATTATTATTTTATTGTTCTCTGCACACATACCCTGATGCATTCACAGTCTCTTGTAACCCCCCCCCGTTTCTCATTCACCCATTCCCTACACTGAACCAAAACACGGCAAAGACCTATATGTGATGCAACACAAATGTAACGTATGGAAATACGGCATAAATGTCCTCTGTGCTTACAAGCTTGAATTCCGCAGCATTAGATCACTGCGTCCTTGGCTTACCATCAGTTATTCCACCAACTTTGATCCAAACTGGATCAAAGCTCTTGTAGCAATGTTGTTCTTACAGTCAGACACACGAGGCTCAAAACATTACCCACTCCTCATGCACTACCACTGTGTGTGGATGTAGAAAAATACTACACCTCCTGTTTGTTGTTAATGGAATAAACCGTAAAGGTCAGTGTTACTCAGGTACCGTTTGGAAAGTGAAAAAAGTCAATAGGACCTTTATCAGTGGACATCATATTTACTGACGGGTAGACAGCAATCGTACCTTTTGAACAAGCATAACAATTAAGTCCTGACTTTAAATTGACTGCACTAAACAAAGGGTTTAATGAGATTTACTTAAGTGATTGTAGAACCACAGACAGGTCCTCTTTGGCACCATTGTAGAGTGTGTTACCTTCTTCTTTTCTTTCCCACACGTAACCTTCTCCAAATCTCTTCTTGGCACCATAGAGGTGATTGATCCTGTTTTACCCTCTCACTTTAATCTCAGGCTCATTAAAGGCACGTTGGCTCCTTTGTTATTTCTGACCACAATAACCCTTCCAAGGTGATTTTGACTTTCTCTCCTTCAACCACCTTGTTATCCGTTGACAATGTCAGCAGTGTCTTTTTTTTTCCAGAAGGGCTTTACTCTCTTCTCCAAGACAGTGGCTCTTGCAACCAAAAGTTAAGCAAGTACTTTGTGTAATTACTGTTCAGTCAAGCAGAACATGTTATCGTTTTTGTTTTTCAAAATTGAACAGCCAGAATTCAAACTTTTCTGCCACATTGAGTTTGTGTAATGTGTATAGCAAAAGTGTTAGGACTGCTGGTGTGTACAGATATCGACCTTAGAGTTATGCGTAATTACAAACTCAAAGTTTCATATTTGCCTGCGTTTGTAATTGCAAGGGCACTCGGAAAGTGCATACCTTTGTCTAGTATTAGCTCCACAAACCTACAGAGGAACGTATATCTTTGTGATGTTGCAAGGCAAAAATGTCTCAAAGATGACAAAGAAAACCCAACTTACTGAAGAAAAGTTTAACACATAAGTGAGTAGATCACTGGGATAAGGAAGTGGGCTGCCAATATGTGGACCTAGGTTCATTTCCCATTCAAACTTTACTTGTCTTTGTTGTTGGGCAAGACTCTTAATCCTCATTGTCCAAGTCCATCCAGCTGCAAATGGGTACAAATCTTGACTGGAGAATTAACCTACCTGAGACCAGCATCCCTTCCATGAGAAGTTGTAAATGCTTATTCACGCTACAGAATCTGGGGATAAACTCGGGCACCAATGGGTCCTATGACCTGTAAAGCTACAACAACATCTACAGCGACTACAACTTCTTCTTCTTGTTCAAGTTATGCATTTTTGCCCACATCTTGAGGCAAAAGATACACGTCCTACAGCCTTAGGTCAGTTCAGTTCTGAGAGTATAGGCTGGTACAGCCCGGTGCTACATCCACCACATCACCAAACCACCACCTTGCATCATGGAGGGCAACCACCAAACCAATTTTACATGGACCATTATTAACTGGTATTTTATTTGGTTCTCACCAGTTTGCAAATGATCATTTTTATGATGGAACCCAAAACTGGAAATGTGAAAATACAGATTTTGCTCAAAACAAACTGAGTGAGAACAATTTCTTATTTGAATCCCTGGTTATAGGGATTGTGGCACTCATCCTTGTAGACAGGATGAGGGGTGTTGGAATGTCAGAATGTCTCAAACTGAAACGGCTGGTTTTTGTAGAAAGGAGTAGTTGGTGTGCTTAAGTTGTCTCCGGGATATGTCCCTTTGGAGGTTTTTGCATATATGCCCACCCTGGAGGGATTATACATTACATCTGACCTAAGAATACCCTGTGATCCCCCAGGAGTTACTGCAGGGATGCCCGGACTATGTTATTTAACTTGTTCACATCACAACCTGGTCCTGGATATGTGATTGAAAATGGATGGATGTAACACAGAGAAGAAATACGAGGTGTATTAGAAAAGTATCCGACCTTATTATTTTTTTCAAAAACCATATGGATTTGAATCACGTGTGATTGCGTCAGACAAGCTTGAACCCTCGTGCACATGCGTGCGTTTTTCCACACCTGTCGGTTGCGTCATTCGCCTGTGAGCAGGCTTTGAGTGAGGAGTGGTCCACCCCCTCGGCGGATTTTCATTGTCAGGAAATGGCAGAATGATTTGGGCTTTTTTTCCATCAGAATTTTTTCAGAAACTGTTAGAGACTGGCAGCTGGAAACCATTCGAAAAATTTATCTGGCTTTCGGTGAAAATTTTACGGGCTTCACAGAGAATAAGGACTGTTACTACAGCTTTAAGGATGGCTTTAAGGACGGCTTTAAGGACGCTCGGCGCACCGCGCTCCGTGCCGCCATCGAGAGCCACAAACCACCGGATCATTTCTAAACAGATGGCTCTGTGGAGCCGGACCGTCGTGTGCACATTCTCTCATTATCACAAGAGCTGGACATCAACCATCAACCGATTTGCTGATGGAGCGAGACAAAGGAATTCCTCCGCACGTCTGTCTCAATGTGCCGAAAAAGTGCTGATGTCCACGTCTTTTCACAATTCCTGTGCTAGTCAGACGACGTCCCGGATAAAACACAGCGTCCAGTTTGGAAATGAACGGCACATTCCACTGTTACAGGAGTTTTTGTCATGGAAAGAGGAGCGGAGGTTTCGCGCGTCGCTGCGGTGCCACATGGCGCACAGCAACGCCGTGATGAAGCCTCACGGGACATGTTCTGGCATGTCCAGGCACATCCACAATTTCTCGGATAATCACTCGATGGAAAAACCACCGACAACTGTCTGAACGCCATCTCAAAGCCGTCCTGTGAGACCAAAACGGAGGTGTTCCTTTGTCTCGCTCCATCAGCAAATCGGTCATGACGCGCGAAGCCTCCGCTTGGCTTTCCATGACAAAATCTCTTGTTAAAAGTGAAATCTGCCGGAAAATGGTTGATGTCCAGCTCTTGTGATAACCAGAGAAAGTGCACACGACGGTCCGGCTCCACAGAGCCATCCATTTAGAAATGATCCGGTGGTTTGTGGCTCTCGATGGCGGCACGGAGCGCGGCACGCTGAGCGTCCTTAAAGCTGTAAAGTTTCATATTTGCCTGCGTTTGTAATTGCAAGGGCACTCAGAAAGTGCATACCTTTGTCTAGTATTAGCTCCACAAACCTACAGAGGAACGTATATCTTTGTGATGTTGCAAGGCAAAAATGTCTCAAAGATGACAAAGAAAACCCAACTTACTGAAGAAAAGTTTAACACATAAGTGAGTAGATCACTGGGATAAGGAAGTGGGCTGCCAATATGTGGACCTAGGTTCATTTCCCATTCAAACTTTACTTGTCTTTGTTGTTGGGCAAGACTCTTAATCCTCATTGTCCAAGTCCATCCAGCTGCAAATGGGTACGAATCTTGACTGGAGAATTAACCTACCTGAGACCAGCATCCCTTCCATGAGAAGTTGTAAATGCTTATTCACGCTACAGAATCTGGGGATAAACTCGGGCACCAATGGGTCCTATGACCTGTAAAGCTACAACAACATCTACAGCGACTACAACTTCTTCTTCTTGTTCAAGTTATGCATTTTTGCCCACATCTTGAGGCAAAAGATACACGTCCTACAGCCTTAGGTCAGTTCAGTTCTGAGAGTATAGGCTGGTACAGCCCGGTGCTACATCCACCACATCACCAAACCACCACCTTGCATCATGGAGGGCAACCACCAAACCAATTTTACATGGACCATTATTAACTGGTATTTTATTTGGTTCTCACCAGTTTGCAAATGATCATTTTTATGATGGAACCCAAAACTGGAAATGTGAAAATACAGATTTTGCTCAAAACAAACTGAGTGAGAACAATTTCTTATTTGAATCCCTGGTTATAGGGATTGTGGCACTCATCCTTGTAGACAGGATGAGGGGTGTTGGAATGTCAGAATGTCTCAAACTGAAACGGCTGGTTTTTGTAGAAAGGAGTAGTTGGTGTGCTTAAGTTGTCTCCGGGATATGTCCCTTTGGAGGTTTTTGCATATATGCCCACCCTGGAGGGATTATACATTACATCTGACCTAAGAATACCCTGTGATCCCCCAGGAGTTACTGCAGGGATGCCCGGACTATGTTATTTAACTTGTTCACATCACAACCTGGTCCTGGATATGTGATTGAAAATGGATGGATGTAACACAGAGAAGAAATACGAGGTGTATTAGAAAAGTATCCGACCTTATTATTTTTTTCAAAAACCATATGGATTTGGATCACGTGTGATTGCGTCAGACAAACTTGAACCCTCGTGCACATGCGTGCGTTTTTCCACACCTGTCGGTTGCGTCATTCGCCTGTGAGCAGGCTTTGAGTGAGGAGTGGTCCACCCCCTCGGCGGATTTTCATTGTCAGGAAATGGCAGAATGATTTGGGCTTTTTTTCCATCAGAATTTTTTCAGAAACTGTTAGAGACTGGCAGCTGGAAACCATTCGAAAAATTTATCTGGCTTTCGGTGAAAATTTTACGGGCTTCACAGAGAATAAGGACTGTTACTACAGCTTTAAGGATGGCTTTAAGGACGGCTTTAAGGACGCTCGGCGCACCGCGCTCCGTGCCGCCATCGAGAGCCACAAACCACCGGATCATTTCTAAACAGATGGCTCTGTGGAGCCGGACCGTCGTGTGCACTTTCTCTCATTATCACAAGAGCTGGACATCAACCATCAACCGATTTGCTGATGGAGCGAGACAAAGGAATTCCTCCGCACGTCTGTCTCAATGTGCCGAAAAAGTGCTGATGTCCACGTCTTTTCACAATTCCTGTGCTAGTCAGACGACGTCCCGGATAAAACACAGCGTCCAGTTTGGAAATGAACGGCACATTTCACTGTTACAGGAGTTTTTGTCATGGAAAGAGGAGCGGAGGTTTCGCGCGTCGCTGCGGTGCCACATGGCGCACAGCAACGCCGTGATGAAGCCTCACGGGACATGTTCTGGCATGTCCAGGCACATCCACAATTTCTCGGATAATCACTCGATGGAAAAACCACCGACAACTGTCTGAACGCCATCTCAAAGCCGTCCTGTGAGACCAAAACGGAGGTGTTCCTTTGTCTCGCTCCATCAGCAAATCGGTCATGACGCGCGAAGCCTCCGCTTGGCTTTCCATGACAAAATCTCTTGTTAAAAGTGAAATCTGCTGGAAAATGGTTGATGTCCAGCTCTTGTGATAACCAGAGAAAGTGCACACGACGGTCCGGCTCCACAGAGCCATCCATTTAGAAATGATCCGGTGGTTTGTGGCTCTCGATGGCGGCACGGAGTGCGGCACGCTGAGCGTCCTTAAAGCCGTCCTTAAAGCTGTAGTAACAGTCCTTATTCTCTGTGAAGCCCGTAAAAGTTTCACCGAAAGCCAGGTAAATTTTTCGAATGGTTTCCAGCTGCCAGTCTCTAACAGTTTCTGAAAAAATTCTGATGGAAAAAAAGCCCAAATCATTCCGCCATTTCCTGACAATGAAAATCCGCCGAGGGGGTGGACCACTCCTCACTTAAAGCCTGCTCACAGGCAAATGACGCAACCGACAGGCGTGGAAAAACTCACGCATGCGCACGAGGGTTCAAGCTTGTCTGACGCAATCACATGTGATTCAAATCCATGTGGTTTTTGAAAAAAATAATAAGGTCGGATACTTTTCTAATAGACCTCATAAGTCTAATACATGTCCCAAGGCCTTTGGTGCCGGTGCTTATCTCCACACGTCATAGTGTGAAGTAGATGAGTCAACTCCTTCTGGATCAGATGCCATTCTACAGCAGGTTACTTCCCCAGCTAAGGCCTGTACCCATTTACACCTGAGTGACCTGGGAGGTCCATTGTCTCAGGACATAGGCAGGTAGTGTGACTGGGAATTGAACCCACATCTACATATTGGTAGCCGAGCCTCTATCCCAGATATATAGCATACAGGTAAGGATTTGTCATCTCAGTCGGTATTTCCACAGAGGGACCCTTGATGCATTATGCATCTTTTATAGACTTGTTTCATATATACCACAAAGGCATAAAACACATCTATAAAACCACAAAGCGAGCCATTTCGTAGCTGACACAAAAGATTGAAAAGTGCATGTTTTTAATTTGCTTGTTTTATAAACTACGCCTGAATATGTGTCACTGTGTTACTTGTGATCACCTCTAAATCCCATGATGCACCCGTGCATTAGACATGAGTGACTAATACTTCAGAAGCACAGTCACTGTGTCAAATAATGCAATAATTCATCATCACTCTGTGTCACTCGATGCTTGTTAACCAGCACCAGGTCGAAACAAATCTCCCTGAGCTAGGATTGATATGGAAGGCTCTTCTGTGGGGGACTTTAATGAATGCGTAATGTTGGTACTCGTCGCTTATGCTTCCCTAGACGCTGTAAATAAAACCTCGAGGTGACAGCAAACAAGTCTGAAGCAGGAAGCTCAGTTTTGGGCAGCAGACATTTACCCTCAAGGGGTGTTGTGTTGATCTAAGCCAGGGATGCCCAGGTTCAGTCCTCAAGATCGACCTTCCTGAAACTCTTAGTTGTCTCCCTGTTCCAACCCACCTGAATCCAATGAAAGACTTGTTAGCAGGCTTTTAATGAGCCTTTCATTGGATTCAGGTGTGTGGGCACCCCGATCTAAGGCATTTGCTCTGTTTGTCTGAAGATGGTAATCCTTCAGTGAGAGCTGTTATCTTTTTAAAATCAGTCAGGTCGGCGTCTCTGGATAAATTAGAACCCTGTTGAAGGTCAGATAGCCCTGTTGTCAAATTAGTTATCCTGTTCCGAAAGGTTCTATGATATTACGGCCCTGCACAATAAGGTATATGCAGAGTTACACTTGGAATAAGCTAGTCTTCAATGCTAATGGAACACCAATCTCTCGCAGGTTACTTCTCCAGCAAAGGCCGGTACCCACTTACAACTGGTTGGATTTGCAACTGAAGTGTCTCGTTCTCGCAGTGGGAATGGAAATTGAACCCAGGTCTATATATTGGCAGCTCAACTTCTATCCCATTTAACTACCTGTCCGGCCCCACCCCCGGTACAGGATGCCAGTCCATTGTAGGTCACTTTCCCAGCCACGGGCGTTGCCCGTTTACATGTAGCACAACAAGAAATAACCCCAGTCAATGTTTTGGCAACACAAACTCATATCCCTTTGAGTGATTTGGCCCCATGTGCAATGTCTACTCTGGTCTTTTGATTATAACAGTCTTTTCAATCAAATTACCTCCAGCATGCCTGAAACATTCTTGAGTGTTTATATCAGTGTGAACACATCAACAGAAGACATTTCATATCATTATCATTAGCATATGTGTGAAATAAATTTACAAAAGCCATTCTCTATCAATCAATACTGCAACTTGGGGAAAAAAAAATTTAATAAATTAAAAACAGCTTTGTGCATTCCCAAGGAGTCAAAGAGGAGTGTCAAAATCTCTGATTAGCTCTGACCTCAGTCAATTATTCATCCATTCAAGCTGCCAGCCAGCTTTTCTTGCATCAGCCAGTGACTGAATCATCAAGCCAAATAGACAGCAAAACCACTTTCTATCCAAAAAGACCATCAGTTAACTAGCTTGGCAGTGCCATATACAGGGAGGCCACCAGAACAACACCCCGAGCACAATAATGCTCATTACACCAATGAACGGTGCAGATTTGACAGAAGGTGTACACACACTGTTGGTTCAGGATTACTGCTTACTGAAAAAAAAAAATCACACAAGCATATGTAGATGTTGCCATTTCAGTATCAATCAGCCCCAAAACGGCACTTCAATTTGCACCAGTGCTGGCAAAGAAAACCTTGTTTTAGCTGCACACAAAGTGATTATATGTGGGTAATAAACTATCCCCCAGCACACCCCCGGTTTGTTTCTCCATCTGCGCAACAAGACAGGAACAAGCAAAAAGCCCACAGTAATTCATTCATTATGCAGTGAATAAACTGTTATATGTAGATCACAGCTTCATACTGGAACCAAAATGATCATTTGTGCAGCTACAGTTGCAGCTTTTGTCAGTTAAAGGAAAAGCTAATGAATGTAGAAATCAAATAGTTGCTACGTGATGCAGGTTTGGAATAATAGCTACAGATTTAGAGATGTATTAACATGTACTTATCTCATTCTTTACTGTGCCAGTTAATGTTTGGTCTTTGCCTTCGCTGTTCCCCACAGGATACATTGAGATCACAATTTTGCTCCTTGAAGGATCCAGGAAGAAGTCACTTTTCCTACAACAGAGACTAGTATGGAATACTAGTTGAAGGTTCTCAGTCATCCAGGTAAGTGATATCTCAAAATTTACCATCCAGAAACTAGCTTCGTGTTGGTCTTCAAGATGTTTCCTTTTTTAAAACAGATGACATCACTTTGGAGGAGGGATGAACCATCTTAATGACCAACAAGAAGTCGCTTTGCTGTAAATGTTTGGAAAATTTGAGATGTGTGTGTGTTTCCACTAGATGGACTTTATAAAAACTAAATTGGTAAAGTGTCGGTAGGGTCAGGAGACAGAAACAGACTTTTTATGAATGGTTTCATGAAAACTGTGGCTATGGCTAACAGCTGATCTTAGCAAATGTTTTGATGGCTCAAGATAAATGTGCTGAAGGCACAAATTTATATTCCTTCAAAGAAACTTTGGGCAGGTGTGTAAGAATCACTTTGTCTGCCTCTTGAAATCTCCTAAACCATTTGGTTGATTTCACTGAAGCTTCACACAATGGTAGTGCACCACATGAAGGTGCGCATGAAGGAAAATAATTTCAGCCCAACATGATCAAAGGGAAATAACTGGACTTCTGTTGTTGTTTTACATACATCATATTCATCAGTTCCATTTACAGAGGTTGACAATTTCAGTTCTGGTAATTCACTGCAAAAGCTTTTTTACCAATAATACGAGGTCTGTCAATAAAGTATAGGTCCTTTTTATTTTTTTCAAAACTATATGGATTTCATTCATATGTTTTTACGTCAGACATGCTTGAACCCTCGTGCGCATGTGTGAGTTTTTCCACGCCTGTCAGTGACGTCATTCGCCTGTGAGCACTCCTTGTGGAAGGAGTCATCCAGCCCCTCGTCGGAATTCCTTTGTCTGAGAAGTTGCTGAGAGACTGGCGCTTTGTTTGATCAAAATTTTTTCTAAACCTGTGAGACACATCGAAGTGGACACGGTTCGAAAAATTAAGCTGGTTTTCGGTGAAAATTTTAACGGCTGATGAGAGATTTTGAGGTGATACTGTCACTTTAAGGACTTCCCACGGAGCGAGACGTCGCGCAGCGCTCTCAGGCGCCGTCGTCAGCCTGTTTCAAGCTGAAAACCTCCACATTTCAGGCTCTATTGATCCAGGACGTCGTGAGAGAACAGAAGTTTCAGAAGAAGTCGGTTTCAGCATTTTATCCGGATATTCCACTGTTAAAGGAGATTTTTTTAATGAAAGACGTGCGGACGGATTGCAGCATCGGCTCGTAGCCGCTGCGACGCTCCGCCACTGGAAAAACACCTCTGTTGGAAGCCTTAAGGACAAGTTGGAACATGTCCAGCTGTTAAACAATTTCTCATATACTCACTCCACTGAAAGCCATCAAAAGCCGCCTGGATTTTACAAATGGTTATCAACACGGAGGTGTTTTTCCTGTGGCGGAGCGTCGCGGCGGCTGCGAGCCGACGCTGCAATCCACCCGCACGTCTTTCATTAAAAAAAATCTCCTTTAACAGTGGAATATCCGGATAAAATGCTGAAACCGACTTCTTCTGAAACTTCTCTGTTCTCTCACGACGTCCTGGATCAATAGAGCCTGAAATGTGGAGGTTTTCAGCTTGAAACAGGCTGACGACGGCGCCTGGGAGTGCTGCGCGACGTCCCGTGGGAAGTCCTTAAAGCCACAGTATCACCTCAAAATCTCTCAGCCGTTAAAATTTTCACCGAAAACCAGCTTAATTTTTCGAACCGTGTCCACTTCGATGTGTCTCACAGGTTTAGAAAAATTTTGATCAAACAAAGCGCCAGTCTCTCAGCAACTTCTCAGACAAAGGAATTCCGACGAGGGGCTGGACGACTTCTCCCACAAGGAGTGCTCACAGGCGAATGACGTCACTGACAGGCGTGGAAAAACTCACGCATGCGCACGAGGGTTCAAGCATGTCTGACATAAAAACATATGAATGAAATCCATATAGTTTTTGAAAAAAATAAAAAGGACCTATACTTTATTGACAGCCCTCGTATATATTACATTAAAGCATATACTATGGCTGAGCAGTGAGGAGTGGTATTATTTTGTGACCTTGACCACAGATCTTTAGCTAGCATTGTGATGTAACATACTTCAATAATTAACTCATTTTTAAAAACTTGAAAATCAATAAAAAATATTAAGCCCAATCTACATAAAGATAACTAACTTACTGTGTAAATTTAAATATGAAGTTGTGTGCTGAATTAAAAATGAAGATGAACAATGTATCTCACTCACTCATCTTCAACCGCTTACTCCTGTCATGGGGCGTGAGGCGCAGGGTGCACCCTGGACAGGAGGCCAGTCTGTGGCAGGGCTGAACGGTGTATCTGTTGTACAAATTCAACAACATCAGAATTGATTCTAATGCATCAGTTGTTAGAATGCATGAGAGGTTTTGCATCTTTTATAAATCACTGATGCATTACTTTCAGTGTGGAAATGGAAAATCCCATCTTTCTAAATGTCCCCACGATGTCTCTCGCTTTGTTAGATTTTCACAAATCATCCCAGGAAGTAATAGTTATAATAACATTTGCCCATTTCACTTGATAGTTTGTTGGCCCACTGTTTCAGCCCCCAAATATATTGATCTATTACTCGCATTAAAAGCCTTGTTGTGGGTGAGTATATGTAATTACTCATCTTGTCCTAAGGTCTTTGGGCTGCATTTACTGTGCAGTGCCCCCCCTACACCCCCACCTCCACAGAAATCCTGAATGTAGAGTAAAAGTCAACCACTGCGTGCAGCACATCCCTCTGCAGATGCAGCACTGCGTGCAGTCTTCTAAAAACACGCATGATCAAATGATACCTGATATCAACAGCCAAAATGTGATATTTTCCAAAAATATCAGTACGTTTTAGTCAAGGGCACTGATGCTTTGTTTTGCATATCAGCAAATACCTCTGAATACATAAGCTGATTCTGTAATCGTTTTCTACTAAAAACAGACAAAAACATCACAGGCATGACTTTTCAAGAAGTAGGTGTTGGGAAAGTGTTGTGACACGGACCCACAACAGGCGGCGTTAAAGAACGGACAATGGATAAGCCAAAAAGTAACAATTTAATGTTGTGAAGCGCACAACGAAGTACAGACAATAACAATAGTGCGGAATGTCAATCATACACAAGGTGGCGTGTGGCAGGCTCGAAGATAGAAGACGTCTGGTGATAGAAGAGCCGGAACCCACACAGCTTCCACCACCAACGGATCTGAAGAACACCGGAGCCGCCAAGCCCTGCGCCCCAGGTGGCCACCGTCTTCAGCAGTCAGACCCGGTACTGCTGGCAGAGAACAGAACAGTTTGATGAGTGTGAGTATGCACACTCAGTAATCCCACAGTCTGTGTTCAGTTAGGAGGGAGTACCTCCACCTCCAATCACACACTCGTGCAGCTCCTGTTTAACCACTTGTCTGGTTTGGGGTGTGAGGCGAAGCCGTCGCAGTCCACACCAAACGCCAATACCGCAGAATAAGGACACCGTCACAGGAAAACGGCTGCAAATGAGATCAGACTATTACACAAGGTTTTTAGATTCAGCAGAGAAATTGCCTGTATAGTAGATGATTTCTCGGCGGGGAGGTGGAGTTGCAGTCCGGCTTTTATGGAGGTTGACGTAGATGAGTGACAGCTGGTGGTGATGATGACAGCTGTCACTCCACTGGTTCCGGCGCCCTCTCGTGCTTGAAGCCCGCACTCCAAGCAGGGCGCCATCTGGTGGTGGTGGGCCAGCAGTACCTCCTCTTCAGCGGCCCACACAACAGTAGGTTTAAAATATTGTATGTCCAAAACAGAGTTGAAAACAAAACAATAATGACCGATGGTCATCTGTTAATGAATGAATGTGAAATTTTAAGAAAGTACACAAAATTGTATATTTTACCAACTTTTTGCTTGTATATGATGTAAAACAACTCAGTCACATTTTACAGTTTGTCCAAAAAGCAAACTGTCAGCACATAATAATGGGTAAGGATTGATTTTTTTTTTTGGGGGGGGGGGGGGCTTCATTTGGTGAACTTTGACCTGTGAATTTACATTGATGTGCAAACACAAGCTATTGTGGCAATACTGACCCTTCAGATAGTAAGTGGCACCTAAAACTCCTCACTCGGGGGGAGGAGGAGTAACAGGAAGACAGAAGACGGGAAGGAGAGGAACGTTAGTAGCCAGTATTTCTATGTGTCTTTATATTTATATTTGCAAATTGTTGTTTTTTTTTAACTTTCACTTTTGATGTTCTGTGCGCTTCTTACCCTGTGTGCTGCTATACGATGCTGCTGGAACCTCAATTTCCCTGAAGGAGTCTTCCCAAGGGATCACTAAAGTTCTGTCTAATCTAATCTAATCTGATCTAGCAATGGCTGTCACATTGACTAGTCATGCTGCAAAATACAGTTTTGTAATTCTGTTATACTGAAGAATAATCCTTCCCAAAACAGTAGTCACAGTAATGATGTTAGCACCTGCTAACGGTCACAGTAAATTGCATCACCATTGAAAGAAACCCAGAACGTAGGTTTGACTGTGACTTTCCAGCTGTCGTGATTATGGACTAAGGGGCTAAATTAGAAAACTAGGATATTCTGAAATACAAGAAATTAAGAGTGTACTCAGACATCTTCCAATTCCTTGTAAAATTGGTTGAAGCAGATACTACATGACATGGTCCGTCAAGAGTTTATCTGGCATTTTGAACATTCTCAGAACTTTACAACTGTATCCAAAGACCAAGAAATTGGCCTGGATAGATGAGGTTACTACCAACACATACTAAACAAATCATTATCAACCATATTTTGTGATAAATCAGTTTTATTTCCTGATGAACACGGTAAGAAGTGAGACGATCAGAAGTACAACAAAAGTAGGCGAGATGTGTAAAAATGAAGGGGAAAGTTGGATGAGGGAATTTGGACATGGTGAGACATGGATGATGGCACACTGGGAGCAACTTGAGGATCCTATCCAAGGGACCTTTGTGATATTCCTGTCTCATGGGAAACCAAACATGGGATCCTCTGGCCACAAGTCCACCGCTTTAACCAAAAGAAGGACAGCAAATAACCATCAGAGGCAGAAATACACCAATGAAGGGAAGAGGAAATGAAAGAAGGGGATGGAACTAAAGTGAGATGAAGAGAGGAAGCAGACAGGGGACCAAGCATTAGAGCCACTCAAAGTGACAGAGCAGAGAACAAAGCAGAAGAAGTCACACAGTTCTAAATACTTTAAGGCCACAGAGGACTGAGACACGCAGAGCAGCAAAGAGACAACTGACCCATTGTCTTGTCGAGATACAAGACCAAAGCGCACTGTGCACCAGAGGACTTTTGTTCTACGGCTTCCAGAAACACTGCGGCTTTCATTTCTCCCACTGGAAGTTTGATTTTGTCCTCTAAAAGCAGAATCAGAGACACCAGCTGGTCTCTTCTCACAGCATTCGCAGTGTAACTCCGCCTCTCCGAATGAACTATTGCTTAGTTTTTCATGACATGTTGCATAACGTCATTAACCAGCAGTCCCACTGGGTGATTCTGCTGGCACTTATTCATTTAAGACATGAAATATCACAGCAAATTCAGATTAATTCCATCCTTGATTCATGGATTCACCAGGAATTTTCAAAGGATGAGCCGCTATCACTGCCATAATCCACACAAATCAGTCATGAGTTCAGTTTGTATAAACTTTATAAAGTTTGACACTGTACTTTGCATCAGTGTTCAGTTACAAACCTTCCTGATACTGTGAACCTTTAAGGCAATGGAAATAGTGTCCATCATGGCAACTATATAATACTATAACTTGAGAAATGTCTGTCTGTCCGTCTCCCATGTCCTTTGACTGACTTCCGCCAAGCTCAGAATTGGCCTTAAAAGGTGCATTTTGTCAAAGGTCAGGGACGTTGGGCTCAAAGGTCATACATAATTCAGAGTGTCCATCAAACATTTAGGTGGTTTCTGGAATTGCCCATCAAAGTCAAATTTGCTAAAAGTCAATTGTTGGGGCTCAAAAATGGCTTTTCTCTCCCATTTACACCAAACATCGCACACGCACGTGGGTGGCTTCCCGAATTTTCCCAGGTGAAATCAAACTTATCATAAGTCAGTCTTTGTGTTCAGGGTCATTCAGGTCAAAGATCATGTTTCACTTTGATTTGCACCAAATGTGGCACACATATGGAGGGGTGTGTTCCTGAATTCCTCACCAAACACCAAATTTGCTGAAGGTCAGCAAATTGGGGTCAAGGTCATGTTTGTTTGTGTGTTTGCTACTTTATACCAAACTTGTTATGTCGTTGAAGGTTGACCCCGAAATCACCCTTAAAGTAATTAATTTCGGTGAAGGTCAAGGGATTTGACCAAGTATGACACACACTTTGGTGCATTCCAGAATTACCCTGGCAAGGTCAGCCAGAGGTCAGCGTTTTTGGGATTAAATGCCAGAGTGCTGCTGCCGTTACTGTCTTCATGCCCATGGGTGCAATTACCTAGCACTCAGATTTTTTTTTTTAAGTTCAGGGTATTTCATGATTTTATATAATCTGTAGTTTTTATTGTTATGGTTGAGCGATATTTTGGAGAAGTGCATTTCCATCAAAACAGAAATAATTAATGTGCGGATTCTTGCTCAGGGACAGTTCTGGAGTACGTTTATGAGCTGCATGAGGCCACTTCCTGTTTATATTTCTCCTTTTAGCTGCCAGTGTGGCAGGTCAAAGTAAAGATATTATTTTTTCGATCTTTCTCTGACACTGACCAGGTTTACTCAGTTTGGAGCAATTTCCTCTTTATGACACAATCCACAGCTGTGGGTGAAAGAAAAATACAATAAAAAACACACACATCCAGTGTAACTTTCTTAGAGTCTGAATCAAATCTTCTGATCAACTGATTTGCATGTGAATTAGATGATATACCAATATACCACAGATTGCAAAGCATATTTGTGCAACCAAATGTTGCAACCGCTATTGTAAAGATTACAATAGTGTGCGAGATTGCCGTGCAGTTTGCCAGCTATTGTAATAATTATTGTAATAATGGCTGAGCTCCCCTATACAATTTTGTCCCGTATAGTAATAATTATTAAAGCCCCGGTCACACGGCACTAACAAAGGACACCGAAGCCAAAATGAACCAAGAAATCTGGACTTATGTTGACTTTCAGAGACGTCGTTTAACCATCGTCCACCTTTGTTTCTGTAGCTGGCGCTTTGTAAGACTTTTCAAACTGTTGAAAAATGCGAACGAGTCCCGACAACAACATCAATTCGTCTGTATTCCGTTTTGCTTTCTGTCTTGACGGTTCCTCATCGTTTGCGTAGTTCCCGTACCATCAGCGTTCCATTTGATTTGTTGTCCAGCTTCGTCCAACCTCCCAAGTCCGATACCTTGCACAAACATTGACGATATCTGAATGAATCAGTAACTAAATATCTGACGAGCTGAACGTGACTCGTCCATGTGTGGGATGAAGAAAGCGTTTTCATACAGAAATAATAGCAGCAAGAACATTTGATTAACTGTTTTAACTGTTTCCGCACATTGTAGCTGTCTCTGGCTGCAATGTGTATGTGCGTGCACACGTTTTTGTAGTGAAGACAAACCTGTTGTCAAGACAACGCAGCTGAAGATGGCTGTGGAGAGCACAGACTCGCTGCAGAAATGATCACAGCGTCAAGGTCACCGTTTGCTTAGTTTTTCTTTTGTTAGTTTCGGTTTTGTTTCATTCTTTTATGTGCTCTGGACTCACAGGCTTTTGGGTGATGGGAGAAGTGCCGGCTCATTCGTCCACTTTTTCTCAACAATTTGGGACTTTGTGTGTTCAGCCAATACAGTGTGTCGTGTGACCAGGCCCTAAAATAGTGGTTAATTTACCAGTGAAATTTAATCCACTACTCTTATGCTTATTCCCGTCATGGCTGAATTTACTGTGCAGTTTCACCCGCTATTGCAATAATGATTCCAACAGTGGTTGAGTTTCCTGTGCAGTTTTGCCTAAAATTGTAATAATTATGGTAATAATGGTTGAGTTTACTGTACAGTTTTGCCTGCTGTTGTAATAACTCTGACAACAGTGGTTGGATTTCTCTTGCAACTTCACCTCTTATTATAATAATTGTTGCAATACTGATTAAGTTTCCTATGCAGTTTTTCCTACTGCTGTTATAATTATTGTAATAATGGTTGTGGTTCTAGTGCAATTTTACATATTTTTGTAATAATAATGACAACTGCGGTTCAATTTCTTGTGCAATTATTCATGCTACTGATTGAGTTTCCACTGCAGTTTTCCAACCATTGTAATAATTATAGTATTAGTAATAGTGGGTGAGTTCACTGTATATTCATGTCTGTTATTTTAATTATTATTGTAATATTGACAGTTATGGCTATTAAAGTTGTAGCAAACAGTCAGAATAAACTTTAGTATTTGTTTGCGGTATTGGATTTGCTTTTGCCTTGTGAAATGACATTAGTAACGGAGTGATACAAACCAGTAAGTAGGTTATTTCTGGCATAGAATTATGCAGAGTTTGAGCATGAAGCACAGCTGCCGGTGATCTGAGAGAAATGAAATCCAAACTGTCTTCAGCTCCCGACGCACTTTTTATTGTCTTTTATTAGATTATATCACTCTGAGGCTTTCAATAATCCTGAATACATCAAAAACACAGCAGTTAAAATCCTTCTTCATAGGTCTGAGCAATGTTCGAGCTTCTCGGAGGAGCGGTAAAACTGGTTTTTGATCCGAGGCTGTTATTTGACTTATGAATGTTTTTGCATCACTTTGCACGGTTCACTGTTGCTTTAGCGTAATGAATTGTGTGCAGCGGTTGGTCAATACTAATAAAAAGGTGCCATGGCGCAGAATGAAGTGATGATGTGCTGTTATGGAAGCGTTATTAGCAAAGAGGCACAGTTTTATTGATTGCACTCACACTTCCAGTGACAGCTGAACGTACACACACACACACACACACACACACACACACACACACACACACACACATATAAACATCTAATTAAAAACATTTAAATAATTGCTCGCAGAGGAGATGCCATCAACACCTGTTTCAGTTGTGATCTATTAACGGGAGACACTAAAAGGAAAATTATCATGAAAAATTAGTGATGTTTGGATGACTAATCTATAATATTAAAATAAATTCCCAATGATGTCTTCTTTTTTTTCTGCTTGGCTCTAGTTAGCATTTGGAGCATTTTCATAGGGGGCCGGATAGACTTTATTTTTTATAATCTGGAGATTTTTGCAAATCTGCATAAGAATGCAAAGTGTTCTTATTATCTCATGTTAACCTTTGACATCCCTGGTTCTCAAGACCAGGCACCTAAGTGGCTCTACTCTACTCTTTTCTACTCTTCTATTTTACTTTTCCTTTTTAGATAGTTAGATATACCTTAGTATACTAGCATAGTTCCACCTTAGAATTGGAATGTAATATATAAGATATACCTTACTGAATTTTCATGAGACAGAATGGAAACAGTGTCAACAGTAGAGGTCAGTATAATATGAGCTAGCTGTGTGTCACGTATTGTAAAGTTCTAAAATTCTGTCCTTTTGGATTATAAACTGTTCCCAAAATGGATAAATATTGATTTCACATTGGTTTTAAAATAGAACATCTTTCTGTGCATCTTTCCCCACGCTTATGTTGAGTTGCGTACGCTGGTGTATGGAACCGCCTCGGGTCCTCATTGACAATCACCCAGGCAGACAACCAGACCAACCCCACCTCCTGAAACTAGCCACCTGTCTATAAAAGCCTGGTGGTAAGTGGAATCGTCAGCTGGAAGACACCTGTGTGCTGGATCATGACCAAAGAAGCCTGCCACTTGGCCAAAATGTCATAGATAATGTTCCCTCAGAATGCAAGTAGTACACCTCATCTGAATCTCCCCAGTCTGACACAGAGTCATTCCAGTAGTACTCAAAGATCCTCCAGAGAAACCTTGTACATTCCCCTATGGAACTAATAGAGGAATTGCTTATGTCATCTTAGTACCAAAGACATCAAGAAGCCAGACTGTAACTGGGACTGAATCCTGTTACAAATGATATTTGCAAGCACCATTCCCAATTTCCTAGTTGTTGCAGTCCAGGCGATCACGCTCACATTTCCAGAGAGGGACAACAAGTCTTGTCTTCCAGGCAGCTGGGGTGATGCCTGACTCCCAGATGGAAACAAAGGTTGTTTCCAACAAAGACAACAACAAATCAATCAGTTATTATTTGGGTAGATGCTGACTGACCTAGCTAACTTAGCCCACTTGAAATGCATGCTCACCAAACCAGCTAGCTTGGTCAGCTAGCACAAAGCTGGCTCAATAAACAGAGATATTGATCTTGTTTATCAGCAGATATTATATTTTGTCTTTTGTAATTATTTTTCTAAAAATTGAGCTTCGAAACTGGGACCTTGGATATCGATATGTGATGAAGAGCCTCACGCTAACAACACAGTAGCCATTCCTTCACCCAAGTAGCCATATCACAAGGATTAAATCTGACATGCCAGCTCCTACTGTGGTAGTAGCCTCGCTCTTTGAGGATTTGCTCACAAGACTTCGTCTTGCATTCTTAATTGCTCTCAGTGTCAATGAGAAGCTTGACAAACCTGTGCAAGTTGCACTCCAAGAGCACTCGTGTGCAAAGGAAAACTGCAGAAAATAACAGAGCAGTGTGGAGGAAGTTGGAGACAATGGCTGGGACACACTGTGTAGTGGCATCATAGCAACAGAGTGCCTGGACGGAGCTGATGGAAAACAACCACAGAACCCAGAAGCATGCTAAGTTAAGAGCCGCGACCGGCTGGCACACTGGCGAGCTCGACAGGATATGGCACTGCTGTAGCTGTGGAGCTGTTGTATGATATCGCAGCAAAACATATTGAGATTAGCCCGCCGTGATCCAGAGAGGAGAAAAGAGGGAGGGCAGGGAAAGGGTGATGGAGCTTTAAGACAGCTTTCACAATGTGGAAAGGTTTGGAGGGTCTGATCCTCTGAGTGAAGTCAGTTTATTTGTTGTTTCTTGCTTGCTTTCCTCCTGTCTTTCTTTCTTCCTGTCTTTTGTTACATCCTGAAAGCACTGGGCGAGGTGAGACCTGGAACAGAAACAAAACAAAAAATTTGCTGCGGAGCTTTCGTATAAGATTGGCCACCTTAATACAACAGTTTCAGGAAACTGTAAAAGCATTTGGACTATTCTGGAATCAAATTCTGCAGAATTCTTGGATTGAACAGGACAAAAAGGTGGCATTTGAGCATTTTTAATAGCTTTGTTAATTCCAAATATGCATAAATGGGTTTAAACTTTATGAAAAAAATGTTGGGAGTGGTGTAGTGTTGGAGTTTTGTTTTAACCGTTTTATATAGTGGGGTATAGCGAGCAGGTTTTGTGTTTTGTTTTGTTCTTTTTTAAATACAACATAATATTGGATAGAAAAGGTAGGGAAATTGTGTACTTCGGACAGTGTCAGTTTTTCTTGTCATGTTTTTCCTGCCAGTTTCACCACACAGGTCATTTTAAAACTCCACTGACTGCTTAGAAAATGGACTTAGAAAGTACTACTTCATCTTTTGACAATCTATCATAGCTTATCATTTGGTCAAGGGTGTTTTCTACGCTAGCTTGAATGCTCAAGCATACACCAAAAACTGTCACTATTTTTTTTCAACCATACAACTTGCCATTAGATGAATTCTCCGTATTGTTTAGCAAGTTATACCAGAACAGAATTTGTAGAAGAAATCTTGCGTAGGCCCTGAGGCCTATCGGGCTGGTGCTCATTCCTGGATAAGTAGCGTGAAGGGAATAAAAATTAACTACTCCCCCTGGAGAGGACAGCAGTCCATAGCAGGCTACTACCCCAGGCAAGGCTGATACCCATTTACAGCTGGGTGGACTGGGACAATGTAGATGCAGAGGTCTTTGACAGGTAGCCTGAAGCAAACACCGGACATTGAACCCTGGACTGGTCATCCAATTTATATTCCACAAAGTACTCTGGATAAAATGGATATAATTTAAACTCTGAAAGCAAAATCTGATGCTGTTAGTACATAAGCAATTAATTATCCAACCAGGTCTGGTTTGAACAGCCAGAAACACAACAAAAATTACTGCCATTGTCTGTTTTTGTTTCAAAACCATACAGTTTGCCTCCGGTTTGATTTTTATCAAGCTACACCAAACTGGAACTTGTGCACTGCCCAAAAGATGATAGGACTTTATGAAGCACTGTATCCGTATGTTTAAAGGTTTGCAATTGCACCTTGGCAGTGGAAAACTACTGGAATTTACAATGTAAGAAGGGCTGTGTTGGCTCTTCATGATGTTTAGCACTTGAATAAATGCCCTTCTTGTTTTCTAGTAAGTCCTGTATGCTTTGCTTCCCCTTCGTTGTCGCTACGACTACGTAATGTCACTTCTGAGCTACATTAACACGGCCCACGGTAAATTAGACCTTGTTAGAAATGTGGCAGCGTCTGCCTGCTGTTCAGCCAACTTAATTTTCAAATTCCAACAATTATGACATCTCCTGTGGGAAACGCTCACTGTCTACTCTTTTTTTTTCTCCAATTATGTCACATAGGAAACAGTACAGTATATTCCAGGGCAGAGCAGCTTTGGAGGGTATTAGCTTTATGAGTGTGTTAAATGGGGAGCTTCATCTTGCTCTCTAATGTCTTATTCCATGCACACTATATTTGTTAGTAAGATGTGTACATTGTCTGTGTGCCTATACAGATTACTCATGCACCACGTAATGAAAATGTTTGACTTATCTGACTTGAGAATAAAAATATCTCAGGCTTCAGGAAACATTTTGAGATATTTTTACTTGTTCCATAGGAAAAAAGGGGTTGCTGAACACCCACGGGTAAAACGATGAAATAAAACTGAGGTGAAGGACTGCCAATGCCATGATGTTTACATTAACTAAAATAAATTAAAATAAAAATGATTAAAGTTCCAGTTTAATATAATATTGCTTCCTGTTACATGCCCACTGAAACTGTGCCATGTAGCCTCCAGCTTGTAAATCATAGTATGTGTGCTATACAATAATTAACCAGTGGATGTCAGTAGTCTCAAATGAACTGAATTTGGCTCCAACCTCGTTGACACCTCAACACAGAGGCTTCATGTCGATATCATGACAGTCTAATAGAGTGCTCCTGTTGTCCCAACAGCTTTTTTACTTAATTTAATACCAAACCCTGACTTTTCATCATTTCTGCAAATTACCACAGGCTAACTTGAAAAATTGCTTTGAACCTTGCATGTTTTGAATATTAGGCCTCAATCAAGAACTTCTTAGATGAATAGATTTGTTTCGTAAATGGTACAAGTGATTTCAGAGAACTTCACCAGTTTTCTCGTACTATGAGAGGGCCAGACTGGATGCATTTACAGGTGGTGTGTTCACATACTGCAAAAAATAATAATCTCACATGGACTCAAAGTAAAACACAACACCATTTGAGCAGACCCTTGAGTGTCTTCATTCTTCTGTGCTGCACTGTAATAAATCACAGTCTTCAAAGTCTATTAAAAATCTACAGAGATAAGAATTTGCACAGACATCTCCACAAATGCAATGCTAATTGAATCAAATCCATCCAAGTCAGCTGCCTGTGCCGGTCAATAGAAAAATAATCTGCTTAGCATCAACTCCTCCATCAAGGTAAAGTACACAGTTCACTAAACTACATTTAATTTGGATGTTTATTGCTGCAGAAAGATGAGTCGTCACAATTTGAAATTAAATTAGTTACATTTGCAGGGAAAAGATGAATTCATGGTCAGCTTAGTGTTGCTACCTGGCCTGTCAGTATTTTCAATGATATGAATACTAATATAGTAAATGGTACTCTTACAAACTTTTATTTTAAAATGTTTATTCTTAGGCTTTAGGAAAAGCCTAGGTATGATAGAAAGCTGTTAACATGTTAATGAAAAGCAAGTTTTTTTTTTTCACTTATGTAATATACCACGTAAGTGCTACAGGCCAGAATGGCCAATAAGCTTATTATCACATGCATGATGGTAATTAAGAGCCAGTATAGTTACTTATATACTAAAATGAGCTTGTTATTTCGAAAGTCTAATGCTGCATTTACACATAACGACGACAAGTCACGAATGCCACGAAGTACACATTCTTGGCCGCTGATCACGAATGTGATGATTCGGGGCAGAGGCCTCAGGTGTCCTCACGAACTGCTGCGACCTGTTACCACACGTTACAATTAATGGCACGTGTTGCTGGAGAATTATCAGGAACCATTGACACGGTCAAGAATAGTGTTCCACGTTGTTGCGCGCTATTGCGCGTAACAGTGCATCGTTAAGTTCTGTCACGTTGTGAACGAGGTAAATTGTCTCCACATAGACACCCATATTCATCCAACCGAATTCAGATCGCTCCAGTTTTTCAGAAGAACTTTGTGACTGCATGCATAGTTGGGCTCTGTGCCATGGAATGGCGCAGAGAAGAGGAGGAGACGGACAGAGCCAGATGTGTGGCTTCATGCGGCTCTCGTCTTGTGCATTTTCCCAAACATCAGGCACATGCAGCAGGTGGAACACCTGCAGGAGCGCTGAAGAGCACTGAAATTAGACTTTTAGCCGACTTGGTGTCAGCAATCAAACTGAATGCGGTGCAGCAGGGTTTAATTGTGCGCACGCTTCTTCCTCCATCAGACTGGAGGAGGTGCAGAGATGTCTGGCTGCAAGTGAGTCTCCTCTCGCTCCTCTGGTTCCTCTGGCTCAGACTCGTTCTCCCGCTCATCGGTTACAACAGCAGGTGGAACACCTGCAGGAGCGTCCCGAGGAGCTTCAGCAGGAACTGTGGAACGACATTTGGAGCCGAGTTTAATTGTGCACACGTGACAGAAAACTGATTCGTCGTGGCGCACAGTGAAATGTGACGCCGCGTTACAAGTCGTGTCAAAACTTGACAGTTTCCGTGTCACTTCGTAATAACGCGTGACAGTTTGGGCTCCAAGAACCATCACAGGAACCACTACGAACGTTGTCACGTTCTATTAAGGATCACTACTCATCAAGACGGATCAATACTCGACCTCCACGACGTGAGACGAAATGAGGGTGGTGTGTAACATTCATGGAAGATTTTTTGACAGGCAAAAACATGCTCCACGAATATCAAGAATATCATGCACCAGCACGCACTATTAAGAAACCTATTCAGATGCATTAAGTCACATTAAGAATGTCAGGAATGTGTCACGAATGACAGAAAAATCACATTCGTTAACACGTCTTGGTTATGTGTAAACGCACCTTAAATCGGGTGGCCACTGAGGACACTTCTACTTGTTTTTAAAATTAAGTGCTTTATGGCATTTTAGTCACCAATTTCCACACAAAATAAAAGCTAAAATACATGCATTAGGGCCCCTTTACACATAGTACAAATGTGGCCAAACTGCGCATGAAACAGGAACCATATGCAATTTGTGTAAAATTGGAGCTTCCTCCAAAACCTCGTACAGCTGTCGCACTTGAATGAACTGCTGATATGGATGTACAGATGGAGCGGCCAGCTACGTCATAGCGCACACCACGCTGCGACCCACCTCCCAGCTGCTGACCAGAGACTCACTGACAGCTACAAATGACGGGCTCAGTGCACACGGTGTGTCACATTGACAACACTGAGACCACAGCTAGGCCAGGTATATTAATAAGTACAACACTACCTATATACACAATTACATAACAAATAACTAAAAAGAAATGATCACATAACACAGACACAGAGTGACACGTTGGTGTGTGCGCTGGACGGACAGGGGGTGTGGCCGCCGACAGCAGCAGCTATTGAGATCACTGGTTCTGGACGTCTCACCTGGGGAACACGTGCCGTGTTTGGACGGACATGACCTAACAACTGTCCACTGTGATGCGCGTGTGTCTGCTTGCTGTCCTCACGTGGACATACATAAAAACATATATCGCTGTTGCAACAGGCTGCAGCAAACAAGCGCACGGTGCACACATTGACAGGCTGCCCCAGGTGAAATGGACCGTTAGATTATAACACGCAGCGGGCGATGTGAATGTCACGTCACCCACGTGACCGCTGTTCCACATGACGTGGTGTCTGTCCTGCAGCGCACTGTTCACAGGACACGCGTGTCAGATGGACAAGCGCAGGGCCAGCTGGACATGTCAGGTTCAGCAGATGTGGACATGATAAGAGTGCACTGGTTCATTCATGTCATGTCATGACTGTACATCTATGACCATGGGTCATCTACAGAGGAACAGATGGTTCATACTTGTATTGTTCGCTCGATAGGAGGGAATCAATAAAATGCGGTGTGGTTTTTTTTGGTGTATGGTTTTTATTTTTTTAAATACGTTTATCTCCTTGTTGATTTCAGGCATTTTACGCACCTTTTATAGGACAGCGCAGTGATAAAGTTTCTGTCTGGCAGTCAGAGCGTTTGTAAATTACCTGTTCGAATCCCACGGGTGGCATGTATTTTTTATTTTTATTTTTTACCACAGCAGCTGCGTGATGCCATTCCACACGCTCCAGCAGCTTGCACTGTGTTCCCGCTGCGACGGTTTCATGCACGCTCATGTACAAAACCATCGCAGCGGGATCATTCACGCTTGCCCAACCGCGTGTCCCTCCCAACGTCGGCTTGATGTTGTTGTGGTTCGCTCATACGAGCTGTTTTGCCGTGATTTGCCATGATTTGTACTATGTGTGAAGGGGCCCTTAGGGGAAAAAAACATTTTTTGTTGCATTGATTGGTAGATGGTATTTTCAACAAGTTGAATTCAATGCTGTACCAGAATTAAATGAAGAAAATTGGACAACATGAAACTAGACACAAAAACAATTTGAGATTTAGTATAACACATAGTAATTCAGGGAAGCATTCAACAAAGCAATGCACAGTGCTGGTGCTATTGCGAGATTGCAAGCAGCGCTATTGTCATTTTTCCCGATAGGATCCATTGTGTTAATTCAGCCAAATCAATGAAAAACTGTTGATTATGTCCATTGTGTGGTTGCATGGAAAAGTTATCATGCATCCAGGGGCGTAGGTTTGCATATGGACCATAGGGACAAGTCACAACCAATATTTTGGGATGGCAAAATAGTCCCTACCAATATTTAGCATTTTTTTTATATATCAAAATCATTCACTATTTTTTTGCGAACTCGATACTATAATTTTAGTCGTCACGTTTTGTGTTTTCGATGTGCCAGAGTGACAGGGTTACCATGTTGCAATTTCATTGGCTCACGTTCTTCTCACATGGATGTAAACAAAGCGCATCTCGTGGCAGGCAGTGCTTCATTTGTAAAGTGGGAGGTCCCGGAGCACAGAGGATGGGTGGCTCCGGTGCAGTGTTGCCAGATGTACGATAATTATCGTATTTGTATGATAGTTTTGCCCTCTGTACGATCAATAATGGGAAAAAATCCAATATGTACGATAATTTCAGTTGGTTGCCCAAACGCATCTCTCTCTGACACCCAAGAATCATTTTGCAGGCGTTGCACTCAGGCGGCATCAAAGACACACCACACACAGGGCTGCTGCTGGCTTTGGGCGACCGGGACAAAGTCATTTGAAAGCCCGCCCCCTCTCTATACAAGTTCCCATCCTATCTCTGCCGTGACAGGAAGATTCCCCAGCCAACATCTTTTTTTTTTTTTCGAAACTTTATTTCAACAAATGCAATAACAAACGAACAAAACACAAGAGCAAAGAGATATACAAGAAAAATAAAAAAAAATAGGTTCAAGTTCCTTATGGAGGTGTCAACATTTTTTCTGTGTTCAACAAAATCTGCACAAGTGTCCATGGCATCGGATGATGACAGCGACCTCAAGGTTGAATTCGACTCTTTCTAGTCTGGTAATTGACATGTTTGTGTCCCTTCACAGAAAAAAAATATCTTTCTAGTCTGGTAGTGCATTTGCTTGTGCATTTGTGTTCTTTCTGTGCCATAGTTTCCCCATTACTATAATTACTGTTTAAAAATGTGGCAAAATTCTTTGTAAATTAAAAAAAAAAAAAAACGCAAAAATAGCTACGTTGTATGCGTTTTGTTTGTGTACGATAATTTCTCCCAAAATACGATAATTTGAGGTTTTGGTACGATAGTTTCATATTTCATATCTGGCAATACTGCTCCGGTGCAGAAAAACAAGAAGGGCGGGGCTTGCGAACAATGCTGTGCGCCACACTTAAAATAAACTGCACACCCACACAAACACATCTTCACAAATGACACTAACACCCTGCCTTTTCCTCAAAAATTACTACATTTATGTTTGCTGTCTGTCTCTGTACTTTTCTGTCAGTTTTGCACTCTTTTTCATACTTTTCCCTTGTTTCAAAAGTCACTGAACGCACTTTACCATAATATATGCAACATATAGCATACTGTTGGAAAGCACGGGTTCTTGGCTTGCTGTCAGTGTTGAAATGTTTCAGAGTGAGGGCTTACATGAGAACTTACGGTAATGAGAATCAGCGGCGCACTAGTGTGAAACTTCCGTGTTTTTCCTCTGCGTTATGACATCATAGGCTTACGTTTACCGTAATACACCATATATGTTATTGGAAATCCCTTTTTCTTTTTTTTTTTTTTTTTGGTAAATTAGGTTGCCAGATACCTACAACTGCATTATTGATGAAGAGAATAGATTATACATCTTGGTTGCAAAAACTTTATTTTTTTTTTTTTTTTTTAGCTCCACAAGTATATTTTTTGTTGTTGTCTTGTTCTCTCAGGTGTAGGCCTATAGAATAGATTTGTGATTTTGGGTGCAATTTTGTTATTTAAGCTATTTGTTTGTTTGCCTACACACTTAATATTGTAAATAAAGTGTTAAATTATTCAGCATTATGTTGTCATATGTTATGTATTATGCTGTACTTGTGCGTCTAATGGTATGAGTGGGTTAGGGGGTGGTGGTGGGCAGGGGGGCCGGGGGGGTGGGGGTGGTATTGTCCCTACCAAAGCTGAGACCAAACCTACGCCCTTGCATGCATCCAATTAGTATCTGCCTAAGACAATATTTGCACTGACTGGATGTCCTGGCATGGTTGGACTGATCCAAGCAGCTTGTTTTGATTGGAATATGCAGTATGTGTAGACTTGGTATGATGGTAAATCACAATCATTGATTAAATTCATAAAACAGTGCATGACAGAAAATCCTTCAGGGTGTTTTTTCTGATTAGAAGCCCAACTTCCATAAAATATACCCAAAGGTGTTCAGTAAGGAAAATCTTTGTTGTCCAGTGAGACAGTATTAGACCCAACCTGTAAAGCCCTGGCTGTTTTGTGGAACAGTCCCAAACACATGGCCCTGGAGACCATACTTTACAAAAAAGACAATTTATTATAATCTCATGTAAGGTCAGACAGATCTGGGTTCTTAATGAATATACCTCATGCAGGAACTCATTCAGAAGGAACCCCAAACAATGGTACAGTGATGTTTTATAGTGGGAGTCTTCTCCCCGTTACAATGGGTGGAACCGTTCTCGCAATGGATTTCTATTGGCTTCACAGCGACAGAGGGGTTGTCTTCCCATACAGTGCATGATCAGAAAAGTACGGGTGTTACGTCAGGCCATGCAGCTAGCTCAAACTGGAACACACAAAAAAAAGGAATTGAGTTGGTGATTCAATTTGGAGTCACCACGCTGGTAACAATCTGTTGTTATGCCTTCACGTGATAATAAAAGGAGTGAAGACACTGGCAGTTACACGCTGTGCCTTCTGAGGAGATAAAGAGACCATAGCAAAAACGCAATAACCCTTCCCATGCAGAAATCTTAGCAAGAGCGCAGTAACCCTCTTGTGCAGATAACAGAAGCAGCCTTGCTTGCAGCAAAATATGAATCTTATAGTTAATAGCAAAACATGTCAAAGGTATTCATTAACAAACCCTTTGAATCAAACAGAAAATGATTTGGTTTTTCATTGTATTTTTTGTTTTCTAGTTGTAATTTTTTGTTGTTGTGGTCATTGTTTTTCAGCTGTTATATTAACACTAGTGTGTTGCCTGTGGGGATCCATGGGCTGTAGATTGGGTAGTGTTTACAAAATAGGTAGCTGACATTTTTGTGGTAAGGGTGGTAATACATTAAACAAAGCTTGTATAATGAATTAATTATGTAATTTTTTAATGTTAATTTACTGTTACTCTATTTATAAATTGTTTAGGTTCTTGTTATCATATACACCGTTATTATTTTATTTCTACTTCTATTTTGATTTGATTTTTAAATGGACCACAATGGAAATAAGTGTTTTCAGCTTCTTGTGTCATCCATGTATTTTTAATGTATTTACAATTATATTATGCACTTACATTGAACTTGAAATCACTGACCACACTCACGCTTTTAATATAAAGATGACTTACTACTCCCTGCTGGAATGGCATGAGTCCAGAAAGTAGTTGTTAGCAACACACACACACAGCTGCTGTAAACAGGTGGTTTTAATTTGACAAATAAAGACAGTGGATGAAGAAATTAAAACCACTAACCATTTCACTCATGGTGCCACCATGAAACTTAAGTTGCTCATGGTAATAACAACATGAGACTTACCTAAACTGACTAAACCAATTGAGCTACAAAACCACAATAAATCAATAATATTAACAATGCTGTTAAACTAACATAAACCACAATAACATTTAAAACCTCAAAACCTTGAACTCCCATGGTGCATTGCAGCACAGCATCCATTGTTTATTGATTAGCTAAAACAAGTAATTTCTCCAAAAATATTTGTCCTATGATCTTTCTATTTTCACAGCCATCATTGACCCAAAATGCATAAGCATGTCAAACAGCAAATGTCAGCTCTCCCCAATTTTTGTGTGATCGAAGCCATACACACGCACACATACACACGTGCAAACAGAGGCCACTTGGCTGTTATAATATACAATATTGTATTATTAGTATGATTATTCTCTGTAGTGGATGCTCTAATATTTGTCATTGGGATTTTTCTTCATCTCATGTGAGGGAAGGCTAGCAGGGTGTGACATCTAAAAATCGGCCGACTTTTGATTCAAATAGTGTAACTGTCTTCAAGTGTAAAAATAGGATGTAATACAGTACAACAGAAAAGGAAAATAAATTTACAAATCATAATAAGAATGATACAGTGTTCATCTTCAATATTATGATCAAAGAATTTATGAACATTTTTTGTGGAAAACTATCACAAGATTTTCACGTACATTCAACTATAAGCCTGTGTTTCCATTTTTAATGAACCATCAGCTCTCCAAAAATAAATAAATACATAAAATTAAATAAAAATATCTGTTAGAGGTTTCAGTATCCACAAAATATTGTATTTTTTAAAGTTGGTCTTTCCCTTACAAGATATGAAACCTCGGTTAAGAGGCAAGATGAGTCCAGCAGACTTGTGTTAACATCCTGAAGTGTACATACAAGATAACTGAGTGTCTTGATATTTGTACTTGTTGATCACAGTGTACACAAAAAAACAATCCAGTATGCACAATTCACCAAAATACTATGAATATTACATCTACACCACCATCCAAGTCAGCATGCAAACAGTAAATAAACAGAATGAACAGGCAGATGTCTCACTGCAGGAGATCAGCATCATAAATATTCATGTGTTCTTATGATTACAAAAATGTAAAAGAATCAACACAAGTGAAAATGCCAGCATCTGGTCACTTGGAGGGATAGAGGAGAAGCAAAGGAGAAAGGAGGGATCCTTTGTACGAAAGAAGAAGCAGAGATGGATCAAAGGATGAGAAAGTTGGTGATGAGATAGAAGGATTAATAAAAGAACAGGGACAGCAACTGGGGCTGAGTCCTGTTATGAAGGATCCTTGCAAGCACCTTTCTTGACACAGAGAGCAGTGTAATAACACTGTAGTTATTGTAATCGAGGCCATTCCTTACTAGAGTAAGACAACACCTCCTTTCTTCCAGTCTGTTGGGATGATGTCTTCCAACTGGAAACAAATACTACTTACAACTCCAGGAGAACAGCATCTCCACTTGCTTGAAGAAGTTCAATCCTGATTCTAAAGATCCCTGCAGCTCTTCAACACCTTCGCAATCTCACTGAATTTTCTTAGTCAGCAGCTGATTGGCGTATTATCCACCAAAATCCAGACACCAAAGATGTCCAACATTTCAGCAGAAGACGACGACTAAGAAGAAGCAGAAACCAGAATGCCTGGAGGGAACCCACAGACACTGGGGCTGAGGGTCACCAGACCATAGGTGATGTGTCACCTGCTCACAGATTCCTCTGAAAAATGCCTTCTTATCTACCCTCTGTATCATCACAACCAGCTTCCTCTGCTCCTTATACAGCCTAGAATTTCTACAAAGGTCTGCAGTATGCCATCTGTGGATGAAACCCCCTCCTCCTGTGAACACTGGTGATTCCAATACAGTCCCTGGCAGATTTCAGGGAGTTATCGCAAATGAAATCCCACATTCAATTCGGGTCATTTGTTGTGTCCATGTTTACAATTCCTCCACCTACATTGGACACAGACTCCAACGAAACTGTCTGCCAGTCAGTTCTGCCAATGGTTGGAAACAAAAGTGTTGACACCAACGTTTTCAAGTTTATGAGCATTTGCCAGCATTTACTTGAATTGCTGTCAGACGGGTTTATGGGCATTGGCAGTTTCAGTATCTGTAATCAGTATGATTGAACTGTCACAGCTAGTAAGACCAGTAAAGCCCGACCACTGTGGCTCACCCACCCGTTTCCTCCCATCACATTCAGTACCTATAAGGGCTGATTTCCAGTTCCATATTTAATGCCAAGGGTTCTAAAAGAGCTGTGCTTTTGCTCACGAGGATGGGATGATACTAAATTGACAAAATACACTTCAGTAAAATTGACCCTTCTTGAAAAACATGGTTTTGATCATTTATTGTCATTAAAAATAAATATACTTCTCGTAACACAGCATGGAGCAGACAGCTATGATTTTAGCTGACCGTATTGGTCAGTAGATAGTATGCAAGGTTCACATTTTCATCATTTCAATACATTTTTTTGCACCTTATTTTCGTCAACTCAACACTTTTCCAGTTCAAACACAAAGTAGTTGCCAGGAGATTTGGAATCATTTTGGATTTTAATACCCCCCCCCCGAAAAAAAATTAAAATATAAATTACTGTAAGAGCTTTTTCTGTTATCACCAGAAGATGACTTTTTGCTTGTGCTAAGCTGCAGCCGAGCGTCTGCTCACAGCTCTGACCAGGCTATGCATGCATAAGTAACCATACTGCTGATACTGTGCTGGGAGGCACAAAGAGAACACAAACAATCTAGGCCAGAGCACTTACTGTATCATCTCTCTTTGGTTTGTCTCTAATTTGAAAGTTTAAACCTGGATCCAGGATCAGGCTGTAACTGCAGCCCAGTACGCCAGTGTCACTTGGCAATGCCTTAGTATTTACATCAGTCCATTGATTAATAGATTAAGGCAGGGAAAATTAAACAGGTTTTTTTTCTCTCTTTAACCGTAAACATAGTGTTCATTTAATCAAAGACTATGGCTGCATTTCTAGAGTGGCAGGAGTGTACATTGAGCCCAAGCAAGATAAATCCCTGCTGTCCTTGTACATTTAATATATCCCAAAGGGTAAGAAGGGGTTGCATAAGATAGTATGACTGATGAGGACATCAAAACAACCTTGATCTATGTGTGAGGTTTTCTTCTTACACAGACAGTCCCAAATAGTCTGTGAAATGTACTAGTTTTCCTCACCACCAATGCCTTTTCATATTTTAAAGCATCCTTTTTTAAAGTGAACAGTAACATCCAAGGGCGTAGGTTTGGTCTCAGCTTTGGTAGGGACAATACCACCCCCACCCCCCCGGCCCCCCTGCCCACCACCACCCCCTAACCCACTCATACCATTAGACGCACAAGTACAGCATAATACATAACATATGACGACATAATGCTGAATAATTTAACACTTTATTTACAATATTAAGTGTGTAGGCAAACAAACAAATAGCTTAAATAACAAAATTGCACCCAAAATCACGAATCTATTCTATAGGCCTACACCTGAGAGAACAAGACAACAACAAAAAATATACTTGTGGAGCTAAAAAAAAAAAAAAAAAAAAAGTTTTTGCAACCAAGATGTATAATCTATTCTCTTCATCAATAATGCAGTTGTAGGTATCTGGCAACCTAATTTGCCAAAAAAAAAAAAAAAAAAAGGGATTTCCAATAACATATATGGTGTATTACGGTAAACGTAAGCCTGTGATGTCATAACGCAGAGGAAAAACACGGAAGTTTCACACTAGTGCGCCGCTGATTCTCATTACCGTAAGTTCTCATGTAAGCCCTCACTCTGAAAAATTTCAACACTGACAGCAAGCCAAGAACCCGTGCTTTCCAACAGTATGCTATATGTTGCATATATTATGGTAAAGTGCGTTCGGTGACTTTTGAAACGAGGGAAAAGTATGAAAAAGAGTGCAAAACTGACAGAAAAGTACAGAGACAGACAGCAAACATAAATGTAGTAATTTTTGAGGAAAAGGCAGGGTGTTAGTGTCATTTGTGAAGATGTGTTTGTGTGGGTGTGCAATTTATTTTAAGTGTGGCGCACAGCATTGTTCGCAAGCCCCGCCCTTCTTGTTTTTCTGCACCGGAGCAGTATTGCCAGATATGAAATATGAAACTATCGTACCAAAACCTCAAAATTATCGTATTTTGGGAGAAATTATCGTACACAAACAAAACGCATACAATGTAGCTATTTTTGTGTTTTGTTTTTTTTTTAAATTTACAAAGAATTTTGTCACATTTTTAAACAGTAATTATAGTAATGGGGAAACTATGGCACAGAAAGAACACAAATGCACAAGCAAATGCACTACCAGACTAGAAAGATTTTTTTTTTTCTGTGAAGGGACACAAACGTGTCAATTACCAGACTAGAAAGAGTCAAATTCAACCTTGAGGTCGCTGTCGTCATCCGATGCCATGGCCACTTGTGCAGATTTTTTTGAACACAGAAAAAATGTTGACACCTCCATAAGGAACTTGAACCTTTTTTTTTTTTTTTCTTGTATATCTCTTTGCTCTTGTGTTTTGTTCGTTTGTTATTGCATTTGTTGAAATAAAGTTTCGAAAAAAAAAAAAAGATGTTGGCTGGGGAATCTTCCTGTCACGGCAGAGATAGGATGGGAACTTGTATAGAGAGGGGACGGGCTTTCAAATGACTTTGTCCCGGTCGCCCAAAGCCAGCAGCAGCCCTGTGTGTGGTGTGTCTTTGATGCCGCCTGAGTGCAACACCTGCAAAATGATTCTTGGGTGTCAGAGAGAGATGCGTGTTTGGGCAACCAACTGAAATTATCGTACATATTGGATTTTTTCCCATTATTGATCGTACAGAGGGCAAAACTATCGTACAAATACGATAATTATCGTACATCTGGCAACACTGCACCGGAGCCACCCATCCTCTGTGCTCCGGGACCTCCCACTTTACAAATGAAGCACTGCCTGCCACGAGATGCGCTTTGTTTACATCCATGTGAGAAGAACGTGAGCCAATGAAATTGCAACATGGTAACCCTGTCACTCTGGCACATCGAAAACACAAAACGTGACGACTAAAATTATAGTATCGAGTTCGCAAAAAAATAGTGAATGATTTTGATATATAAAAAAAATGCTAAATATTGGTAGGGACTATTTTGCCATCCCAAAATATTGGTTGTGACTTGTCCCTATGGTCCATATGCAAACCTACGCCCCTGGTAACATCTATCACCTGATAAAAGAACTGTGTTTACTGAGGAAAGCAATGTCCACAGCTCTCCTGATAGCACATTATAGCTCTATAGTGTGAAGGTAGATACGTATGTGTTTGTGCGTCCAAGGTCTGGAGTGATTGATGGTCTTTCAGAGGCCTTGGGGGTTTGGGGACTGTAGTGATGACCTCTATGGAGGTGGGTAGATCAGCAGCTCTGCTATGACCGAATGCCTACCTGGAGGAACACTGTAGATGCCCCTTGTGACCTTCGCCTGGATGGAACACACATGGGACCAAGAACATTTGGTACATATTCCTCATCGTCGTAGAAGGGTAATAGACAGCCAAAATACACCTGCTGCTTACTTCTGAAAATAATTCTGAAACTAACCAAGTGCCCATCTGACAAAAGCTTGATGCTCCCTCTAAATGAGGAGTCCTTCAAAACAAATTAGATTTTTTTGTGTTTAAACTTTTAAGCAGCCGATATCACTCTACGTTTTATCGTGGTCACAAGGTAGTTGGTTAAGAGTCTGTATTCTATCCTTTTGGCCAGTAGTTGAGAAAAAGTTGCCTTCAACATTGGGCTCAGTGGTACAAAATTCAAGCATAATCCCAGACCTGACTACTCTGTCATCCAAAACCACAGCTTGATATTCCAACAACATCTCAATGCTCTGCAACCAAGACTGAAGCTTGTGTCAACGCCTTGAAGAGGGTGTTTGATTAACCAGTCCTCACACCTCTGCATTGATATTAACTTGTTGCGGGAATTTGCTACACCAGTCTGGCGCCACAGTTGCTACATGAGTTGCTGATGTGCACAACTCTCAAGTCATATAGAAAAAAAATTAACTGGTCTTGCAGATCCACCACCTGATTGGGATCCACCAAGGCAGATCACCAGGCAAGTTACCTTCTAAATGCAGCCATCCAGCTGCCATGGCCAAGAGATATTCAGGTGTCCCTTGACCCTTGTTACTGAAGATATCCAGGGATTTTTTCGAAGACACTTACCACCAAACAGACATTGTCTGTTTGTTGGCAGGGCTGTGGTAGGTAGACAGTGTCTCCAAATATTGCCCTATGTCACTGGCAAGTATTCAGATGGTACAACGGAGCAGCAGGACTCTTAATCCTTGGGCTCTTGTCCTCCTGCAGAGATATAGGTATCATCATAGACCTGTGGCACTGCAACCACATAACTCCATAACCTCTTTCCAGATGTCTCTTGACCTCATAGACTGAGCTGACAGAAACATGAATGTCACTGCCAAAATAAGTGACTCTCTCAACAAGTTTGACTTTCTCACCACATGCTCAGCTCTGCAATGATTTAAAGAACAATACTCATCAATCAGTAACAACTGAATGCCTTCCAGTACTGTCAGGTATTACTCCTGCAAAACTCTGCCAAAAGTATCTTACTATGTAGCTGTCTGACAAGGGCATGGACCCTGAAAACTTACTTTATGCACCGGCAAACCTTGTAAATCAGAGAATCAAGCACTTTGCCGCAGACACTTTTAGGCTTGCTACTGAGTAACACCTCTACCCTGATTAGATTGCTGACATCTAGGCAGTGGGATTCTACAACATCATCACGAAGAGTTTATCAAATATCCTTTCAGCAAGACCCAGGAAGGAGTCTCTCAACAAATCCCAAGGCAGCCACAAGAGAATTACACCCAGCTCTGGAGCTCGAGGATTGCTTCAGCCTCAGTTTTATGCACCGTATGAGCAGTGTCACCTATAACATCTGTCACAATTCAGCCAAATCACAAACCTCTTGACTTGAATGATTAAACTGTTGCCTGCTCATCTACAAACCTGCCCCTGAAACCTGGTACCCCTGTATCAATGCACAAACCCATTTTGTCAAGTAAAGATCATTTCATAGAGCCATTGCACAAGTGGCGTAATGACGTCGTGTGGCGCATGCATCGCTCACCCTCGGTGCAACAAGAAGCATAAAACAAGCTTATGAGAACAACTGCTCACCCCGCTCCCGCCGGCATCAAAATGGGCAAGAACCGCTGCTACGCATGACGGCATCTCCAAGGTCATTTGGTGTCTGAGAGTGTGTCACAGTCATGTGAGATAACATTTTAAGTTGTGATGCAACACGCTTTTCCCTCGTCAGCATCTATTACACTGTTGGGAATGAAAGATGGACCGTGCTGGCTCAATCCAATGAAGTGAGTGTTAACAGCCAGCAAAGGAACACACACACACACACACAGTTGCACAACTGTGTGTACACACAGCTTGGGCGGAGGTCCTAAATCTTCATCAGCACTGCCAGCTTGCCTGAGCATCAGAGCAGGAAAATTTTCTGATGGATGACTCCATATTAGAGAGTGTGCATCCAAAGAGAGTGTGTGTGTGTGTGTGTGTGTGTGTGTGTGTGTGTGTGTGTGTGTGTGTGTGTGTGTGTGTGTGTGTGTGTGTGTGTGTGTGTGCGCGCGCGCTTGTGCATGCATGTGTCTGTGAGTGTAGCATCCACTCTTGGATTAGCTTCAAACCACTTAGTACAACAAGCTGTGACCCGGGTATACAAATAAACAATTGTGTAACATTTGCATTTTAGGTACTTGCTTATAATGATGTGATGCACATGTGAAGTCATACATATCCTGCGTTCATTTCAAACGCTGTCATTCCACAGCCTCAAAAATGAGCACAACGCGGCAATAAAGCTTGCAGTCCAATGGTGGTGGCAAAAACAAGAACAAAACTTGGTTGGAACCACAACAAAACAAAACTGGTGGAGTACTTTGATGTAAAGCTATCTGAGTTTTTCCAAACTGCTTTTTTGAAAGGGGAACAACTTGTGTTGCAGTGCCTTCCTCAAGGAAATGGATCCTTAGAAATGTTTGTAAGTTGTTGCTAGTTTCCAAGTGATGCAGTTGTCAATTTTACGCCTAGTGCTAATGTTTTAAAGTGTTCCTGCACTTGTTGGTGTGTTGGTCTTAAAAGGGGGTGTGGTCAGGTGCACTGTTGAGGGATTGTTGTTTTGAGGCAACAAAAAAGCATTTGCACCATAGACCAAAAAAAAAAAAAAAAAAAACCCAACCACGTCTGTGGTCGAGTGCAAAGTTTCTCTACTTTTCATACAGTGGAATAGTCAAGTTCATGATGTGTATGCACGGGGATCTGCAGTAGCACTCATCATCGCTTATCAAACCACAATGAAAATGAATTTTTAAAAAAATTGAAAAAGAAGTAAAAGTAATGCTGGTTTTGCTAATGTGCCGTATCAAAACTGGACTGGCCATGGAGCAGAAATTTTTCTTTGATTTGGTCTTTGATTTGGTTTAATACTGGGCCTATCAGTGTTGCCATGTTTTCCTCCAGCATAATACAATACAGTTCTGGCTTATTTCTTCCGGGTTGCATCGACTGTAGAGCAGTGCTACACTTCAATTTTTGATGTCTTTTTTCTTAACATAGATATATTGTATTACAATTCCAGATTTGCAGCAATTGACATGACATGTTAGAGTCCCACACAAGAACAGACATGCAATAAAAAGAAAATCTAGCACGGACAGATTATAAAGAACCAATCTACTGATTATGGAGCCATAAGGTCGCACTTCAGACAAGTTGAATCCGTAAATTTCAACCTCATTTGAACTTGCCGAGTCACCCTTTGGCTCAGAAATAGATTTCAGTCCATTAATCGATTATCTCTTTATTGTTTGTGGTTTTGTCATTGCACGTCTCAATGGGTTCTAATATTGTTTTTGGCATTGATATCTTTAATTTATCGGCGTGCATGGCAGCACCACACTTTTGCTTTGACTTCCCCCCTGATCTTTCCAACTATCTCACGTTTTCTGCTTGGAGATTCTGTTTGCCCAGTGTTGCGTCAAATGAAAGGTGGTGAGCCGTGACAAATTATATTACAAATCATTAAAAATATTGATTGATGGCTTAACTGATTCAGACTTTGGCTTCTAATTGAAAACATTTCATGCATAGTCTGACATGCAATTCAACCAAATAAATCTGAAATCCACAGAAGACTTACTTTTCCTTCTTGTGTGTCAGTTATCTTCCACAATCTCCTTTAAGGTCTAAACACTTTGTTGTGTGGGCCGCCAGAAGAGGAGGTACTGCTGGCCCACCACCAGAAGGCGCCCTGCCTGAAGTGCGGGCTTCAGGCACGAGAGGGCGCTGCCGCCTCAGGAACAAGCCGTGGTGACAGCTGTCACCCATCATCTGTGACAGCTGTCACTAATCCATACATCTGGTATAAAAGCAGGAAGACACCTCCACCAAACTGCCGAGATATCATCTTCATTTGGAGGTACTACTCTCAGCCTTTTTTTGAGATTTATAAATCTGTGATTGTGAGTGTTTGCAGGAGAACGGGTCGTTTTGGTGGAGGCTGTGCATGACGGCGCTCCTTTTCCTCTGAGACCACTGCAACGTGTTGAGTGAGAGGTGGAGGTGGCATTCCCACCATTGTTGCTGGGTGTTCACACACCCACCCTTTGACTGTCTTTTGCTTTCTGCCAGCAGTACCAGATCCAACACGCCGGAGAGGTGGCCACCTGGGGAATCCGGGACTTGGCGGCTCCAGTATTCCTCGGGTTCAGGTGGCGGTGGAAATCGTGTGGTTCCGGTTCGTTTCCTGACGGGCGTCTCCTATCGTCGAGCCTGCCCACACGACACCTTTATTAATTGACTGTTGCACATTCTGATTCTGCTGTGTTTGGTTGTGACATTCACACCAGTAAAGTGTTATAATTTGACTTCTTCCATTGTCCGTTCAATTACGCCCCCTGTTGTGGGTCCGTGTCACTACACTTTCCCAACAGGATATCTCGGCCAGCGTCATGGACTCCGAGGGGCGTCACCAGGCTGTTGAACAACCAATGGGAGAGCAGGGAGCGCAGGCATCTGCAGGAGGCGTGATTGGTGAGCTACAGCATATTCTCACCGCCTTTACGGCTCGAATGGATCAAATAGCCGAGCAAAACATCCTCCTGAACCGCAGGGTGGAGGCTCTCTCCGCGCAAGTGGCGGCGAGCGCTCAGGGCGCTGCTGCAGCTCCTCCTCCTGTCGATCCTGTGCTAGATATTAACGTTCCAGTGGTGGTCCAACAACCCCTCCCACCATCCCCTGAAGCATACATAAGCCCTCCTGAGCCGTACGGAGGTTGTGTGGAGATGTGCGCGGACTTTCTTATGCAGTGTTCGCTCGTCTTCGCACAACGTCCCGTCATGTACGCGTCAGACGCAAGCAAAATAGCTTATGTGATCACTCTGCTTCGGGGAGAGGCACGCGCTTGGGCTACGGCGCTTTGGGAGCAAAATTCACGGCTCCTTCACACATACACTGGGTTTGTGAGGGAGTTCAGAACTGTGTTTGATCACCCTAACAGGGGAGAGACCGCTTCAACTGTGCTGCTGTCGATGAGACAGGGACGCCGGAGCGCAGCCGCTTATGCAGTCGACTTCCGCATCGCGGCTGCGAGGTCCGGCTGGAATAACGCTGCGCTCCGCGCCGCCTTTGTAAACGGACTGTCGTCAGTCCTAAAGGAGCACCTAGTGGCCAAGGATGAACCGCGGGAATTAGATGGGCTTATTGATCTCGTTATACGGTTAGACAATCGGTTGGAGGAACGCTGACGGGAACAAGACGAAGGACGTGGCCGGGTGCGCGCCGTCCCTCTTCCTTCCGGGTCCGAGAAAGGTCTGCCCTTCCCACGCTCCCTGGCATCTACGTCCCGTGGGGCGACAGCTCCCCCTGCTGACGAAGCTATGGACACGAGCAGGGCCACATTTAGACCACCTAATAGACAGAGGAGGTTTCCACGCGGGGCGTGTTTTGTTTGTGGCTCAATGGAGCATCAATTGAGCGATTGCCCCGAACGGTTAAACACCAACGCCCGCCCCTAGAGACTGGGCTTAGGGTGGGCCAAAAAATTCACGTGGGACACACACATATTGCCGCACGACTCCCAGTTACAATCCTTAGTGGGGATTTAACCCTTCAGGCCCCAGCACTGGTAGACACAGGGTCAGAAGGGAATCTGTTGGACAGCAGATGGGCCAGGGAGGTAGGGCTCCCTCTGGTGGCGCTACCTACACCATTGCAGGTGCGAGCACTAGATGGCACCCTACTCCCTTTACTCACACACAAGACACCACCAGTAACTCTGGTAGTGTCAGGGAATCATAGGGAGGAGATTGAGTTTTTTGTGACTGCTTCTACCTCCCGTGTGATTCTGGGGTTCCCCTGGATATTAAAACACAATCCCCGGATTGATTGGCCGTCCGGGGTGGTGGTACAGTGGAGCGAAACCTGCCATCGGAGGTGTTTGGGATCCTCGGTTCCTCCCGGTTCCCAGGCTAAGGAGCAGGTCCAAGTACCCCCCAATCTGTCGGCGGTGCCGGTTGAGTACCACGATCTTGCTGACGTTTTTAGCAAGGATCGGGCACTCACTCTTCCCCCGCACCGTCCATATGATTGTGCCATCGATTTGTTGCCAGGCGTGGAGTTCCCATCCAGCAGGCTGTACAACCTCTCCCGACCTGAGCGCGAATCGATGGAGACCTACATCCGGGACTCCTTAGCTGCCGGGCTGATCCGTAACTCCACCTCTCCGATGGGAGCGGGTTTCTTTTTTGTGGGAAAAAAAGATGGCGGTCTTCGTCCATGCATTGATTATCGGGGGCTGAACGAGATCATGGTTCGCAACCGATACCCGTTGCCTTTGTTGGATTCAGTGTTCACCCCCCTGCATGGAGCCAAAATCTTCACAAAGTTGGATCTTAGGAACGCATACCACCTAGTTCGGATCCGGAAGGGAGACGAATGGAAGACGGCATTTAACACCCCGTTAGGTCATTTTGAGTACCTGGTCATGCCGTTCGGCCTCACTAACGCCCCCGCGACGTTCCAAGCTTTGGTTGATGACGTCTTGCGGGACTTCCTGCACCGATTCGTCTTCGTATATCTGGATGATATACTCATCTTTTCTCCGGACCCTGAGACCCATGTACGGCATGTACGTCAGGTCCTGCAGCGGTTGTTGGAGAACCGGTTGTTTGTGAAGGGCGAGAAGTGTGAGTTTCACCGCACTTCTTTGTCCTTCCTGGGGTTTATCATCTCCTCCGACTCCGTCGCCCCGGATCCGGCCAAGGTCGCAGCGGTGAGAGACTGGCCCCAACCTACAAGCCGTAGGAAGCTGCAACAGTTCCTCGGCTTCGCAAATTTCTACAGGAGGTTCATTAAGGGGTTTAGTCAGGTTGTTAGCCCCCTGACGGCCCTGACCTCACCAAAAGTTCCCTTCACCTGGTCGGATCGGTGCGAAGCCGCGTTTAGGGAGTTGAAACGCCGGTTCTCGACTGCACCGGTGTTGGTGCAGCCCGATCCTGGTCGCCAGTTTGTGGTTGAAGTGGATGCCTCTGACTCAGGGATAGGAGCCGTGCTATCCCAGAGCGGAGAAACCGATAAGGTTCTTCACCCGTGTGCCTATTTTTCCCGCAGGTTGACCCCAGCAGAGCGGAACTATGACGTGGGCAATCGAGAGCTCCTTGCGGTGAAAGAGGCCCTTGAGGAGTGGAGACACCTGCTGGAGGGAGCGTCTGTGCCTTTCACGGTTTTCACTGACCACTGGAACCTGGAGTATATCAGGACCGCCAAGCGACTGAACCCCAGGCAAGCCCGCTGGTCACTGTTTTTCGGCCGTTTTGACTTCCGGATCACCTACCGCCCCGGGACCAAAAACCAAAGATCGGATGCCCTGTCCCGGGTGCATGAACAGGAAGTCAAGACCGAGCTGTCGGATCCACCGGAACCCATTCTCCCGGAGTCCACTATCGTGGCTGCTCTGACCTGGGACGTGGAGAAGACCGTCCAGGAGGCCCTGGCACGGAGCCCGGATCCCGGAACAGGACCGAAGAACAGACTATACGTCCCACCAGAGGCCAGGGCTGCCGTCCTGGACTTCTGTCACGGGTCCAAACTCTCCTGCCACCCAGGGGTGCGTAGGACCGTGGCAGTAGTCCGGCAGCGCTTCTGGTGGGCGTCCCTGGAGACTGATGTCCGGGCTTACATCCAGGCCTGCACCACCTGCGCCAGGGGCAAGGCTGACCACCAGAAGGCACAGGGACTTCTACAGCCACTTCCTGTGCCTCACCGCCCCTGGTCTCACATCGGTCTGGATTTTGTCACGGGCCTCCCGCCGTCCCGGGGGCACACCACCATACTCACGATAGTGGACCGTTTCTCCAAGGCGGCCCACTTCGTGGCCCTCCCGAAGCTCCCGTCGGCCCAGGAGACGGCGGATCTCCTCGTCCACCATATTGTCCGGCTGCATGGGATACCAACAGACATCGTTTCGGATCGCGGTCCCCAGTTCTCCTCGCAGGTGTGGAGAAGTTTCTGCCGGGAACTGGGGGCCACTGTAAGCCTCTTGTCTGGGTATCACCCGGAGACTAACGGACAGGTCGAACGGGCCAACCAGGAGTTGGAGCAGGCCCTCAGGTGCACGACCTCCGCACACCCGACGGCTTGGAGTGAACATCTGGCCTGGATCGAGTACGCTCATAACAGCCAGGTGTCCCCTGCCACCGGCCTCTCCCCGTTCGAGGTGTGTCTGGGGTACCAGCCCCCTTTGTTTCCTTTGGTGGAGGGAGAGGTCGGTGTGCCCTCGGTCCAGGCCCACCTGCGGAGATGCCGTCGGGTGTGGCGCACCGCCCGTTCGGCCTTGTTGAGGGCCCGGACGAGGGCTAAAGCCCATGCAGACCTTCGATGGTCCCCGGCCCCTACTTACCAGCCTGAGCAGGAGGTGTGGCTTTCCACCAAGGACATTCCTCTCCAGGTCGAGTCCCCCAAATTGAAGGACCGTTTCATTGGACCCTTCCCCATCCTCAAGGTCCTCAGTCCTCAGCCGGGAGTTGGAGCCTCACTGCGGATCCATCCGGTCTTTCATGTCTCCAGGATTAAACCGCATCACACCTCGCCCCTCTGTGCACCCGGTCCAGCGCCGCCTCCTGCCCGTATTATCGATGGGGAGCCGGCTTGGACAGTTCGCGGCTCTTGGACGTCCGCCGCATGGGCCGGGGTTTCCAGCATTTGGTGGACTGGGAGGGGTATGGGCCCGAAGAACGCTCCTGGGTGAAGAGGAGCTTCATCCTGGACCCGGCCCTCCTGGCCGATTTCTATCGTTGCCACCCGGACAAGCCTGGTCGGGCGCCAGGAGGCGCCCGTTGAGGGGGGGGGTCCTGTTGTGTGGGCCGCCAGAAGAGGAGGTACTGCTGGCCCACCACCAGAAGGCGCCCTGCCTGAAGTGCGGGCTTCAGGCACGAGAGGGCGCTGCCGCCTCAGGAACAAGCCGTGGTGACAGCTGTCACCCATCATCTGTGACAGCTGTCACTAATCCATACATCTGGTATAAAAGCAGGAAGACACCTCCACCAAACTGCCGAGATATCATCTTCATTTGGAGGTACTACTCTCAGCCTTTTTTTGAGATTTATAAATCTGTGATTGTGAGTGTTTGCAGGAGAACGGGTCGTTTTGGTGGAGGCTGTGCATGACGGCGCTCCTTTTCCTCTGAGACCACTGCAACGTGTTGAGTGAGAGGTGGAGGTGGCATTCCCACCATTGTTGCTGGGTGTTCACACACCCACCCTTTGACTGTCTTTTGCTTTCTGCCAGCAGTACCAGATCCGACACGCCGGAGAGGTGGCCACCTGGGGACTCCGGGACTTGGCGGCTCCAGTATTCCTCGGGTTCAGGTGGCGGTGGAAATCGTGTGGTTCCGGTTCGTTTCCTGACGGGCGTCTCCTATCGTCGAGCCTGCCCACACGACACCTTTATTAATTGACTGTTGCACATTCTGATTCTGCTGTGTTTGGTTGTGACATTCACACCAGTAAAGTGTTATAATTTGACTTCTTCCATTGTCCGTTCATTTACGCCCCCTGTTGTGGGTCCGTGTCACTACACTTTCCCAACACACTTCTTATAATGGTGCTGCAGCACTTAGGTCAACTTGGCAAAGAAGCTTCCATCCTGATGTCAGATGTTGCCAAATGAGGAGAGGACAGCCGTGGCAATCTCTGATTTGTGAGCTGGGGTATTGTCCTGATGAAAAAGATGTCCTGCACCAGCTTTTCCAGGTGCTTGTTTTGATAGTCTTGCAGAGCTGCCCCAGCAAGATGGAAAAGAACTTTCAGATTATGGTGTTGAACCTTTGGAAACTAGGCCATTTTCCTTACATTCCAAAAACGAAACAAAAAAACAAAACTGATTCTATCCCCTCCAGATAAAGTCGTCTGTGGCTACTGTGTGGGCTGTCATTGTTTTTAGCTTAAAGTGATGGACTCATCCTGCACACATCCTGGATCAAAATTCATCCTGTAAAATTATCTGGATCATGTACAACTGAAGACAAACCATAAATATTCCAAGTTATAGATACCAGAAGTTCTTATCCCAATCGTGGAAGATTCCATCAGCATTACTTATCATGCATCACCATGTGCTGAAACTTTATCCACTGCACTGAAAAGATTTCTGCATTTTTACACACACACACACACACACACACACACACACACACACACACACACACACACACACACACACACACACACACACACACACACACACACACACACACATATATATATATTTGTATATATCAAACATTTCCACCTGTAATTTTATTTGTCATGTGTAGTTTAGGGTTAAGTGTAATTCTTTACTCGTCTTCCCCTGACAACAGTGTTGTCAAAGTGCAGGAGTGCGCCATCACATGACCATACTCCGATGTCCACCTCCAGCTTCTTATTGGCCGCGCTGTTCCCTCCCTCCGGCCTGTGGCCGTTGCTCCTCTCCCTCCCACTTTCATTGACAGAATTTGACTTGGACATCGTTATTTTTTTCTTCTTCTTCTTTCCCTCTTTCTCTCTCTCTCTCTTGTCCTCGTTCTCACACTCTACAGCTGCTCTCTGCAGGTATCCCTCCCCGTTCTGTTTCATTCACGGCGCACTGCTGAACGCGATGACTCATCCTACGGTGTGAAAGACCCAAATTGCTTCAGTGTTCGTCCCATCTCTTGATTTCTGTCCCGTCTGCTTCACACTGTGTCCTTAATACCTCCCTTCTTCCCGCCGGCTTCCTCCTTCGGCCCATGAAGCACTTGATCCATTGTGCTCCTCTGTCACATGCACACGGTGACGGACAGGAGCAGTAAGTGGCAGCGACGGAGCGCGTGTTGGGTCTGCAGTTATCTGACAGTCCTCTCATGTCGCCTCACTGCAAACGACTGCTACAGTAGACATCAAAGGACACTTCAGGGCTTTGCTGAGACACAGAAGTTCTCTTATATTTGTACTTTGCTCCCTCTTAAATAGCCTGATACCGTAGCTTGTTATATGATGGCAACTGTAGCACGAGGCAGCACACCACTTATGTTATTATGACTCTTGCAACATGGTATTTTGGCCAAGGTCAAAGTTTTAGCCCGTTGTGTATAAACAGGAGATAGTTAGAAAGGCTGTATCAAGAACATTTTTTTCCCATTGTTCACATGACCTTTGACCTCGAGGAATAATTTTGTGTCAATTTTATTTTTTAAAGGTTTGTGCTTTGACAAATGCCTTACCTTCCAAGAGTACACTACCAATTCTTCAGTGTGTTTTCACCTTCGTTCCCTCCATTCCTCATCCACCTCCACAGCTGAAGAAACTATGTGCAAAAAATAGATTGCCTGCCTTTGAAAACTATTCCTGAAATGTAAATCTTTGAATTTCAATGCAGGCACTGGAGGAGCAGCTTATAACAGAACCGTCCGTGTGTGTTTAGTATCCGCAGGAAGGCAGGCTGGAGGTTTTCATACTGGAATATGTATTAAGTGTGTGATCAGCACCACGGACAGCTCACGCAGAGAACCTTAACAGGAGGTGCACGCTCTCACGAGTGCCACTAGCTTAGCTTATGACAAGCTAAAAGTGGTCGCTCTTGTTATGGCCGAACAACTTTCCACAGTTTCTGAGGATTCTGTGTTAGTACGCGCCCGCGGCCGATGTACCTGATGAATTCCTGCACAAAAAGTAGTTCCCAGATAACTGTGATATATTCCTGTGAGATAATGAGTATATCATCTAAATCAGTTCTAAACTTTACCAGTAATAAAATTATAAAGAGAACTGAAGTTTTAAGGGTGGCCATAATAAATATTTAAGAAACTTAAAAGTTTATGAGCATTGTAATTGATACATTGACACGATGGAGTTTGATGTGGAAGGGTTCAGAAAGATACGATTGGAATGGTTTTATATATATATATATATATATATATATATATATATATATATATATATATATATATATATATATAATGTTGCAGAATGTTTTGGGCCACTGTCCCGTCCAAGTTGACGCATCACAAAGGAAAACTGTGGTGGTTTTATGTCCCAGGGGTAAGTTTGTTGAAGTAATTTTACTTGAAAGCTAACAAGTCCGTGACCAGTTGTCCTTGCTCGCCTCAGATTCCCTTCGCGATGATCATAATTACACATGGACTTAATTTTGCGTGAATGAGGGGGTTTATCTATGAACCACATTTGCAGTCGATTGAGAGAAAGTGAAGAAAAGTAGGAAAGACATGAGGCAAAGTGAGTTACTCGAGATGGTTAAATGCCTTCCAGAGCTGGGATCTCCGGTGGATCCATAAGATCTATCATGAATCTTTTTCCCATGTGTTCTAATTGGAATTTTAATGCATCCCTCTTTCCTACTTTGTCTGTCTCTCCGCTCGCCCCTCCATCACAAGCCTTTGCACTTCAGCCACGGTAGCTTCCCTCCATCATCCCTCGTTTCCTTTACTCCTGGGCTGCAGAAGCGAGTAGCGGGAGGGGGATTTAAAAACGGGGCGGAAAAAAGCAGACGGCACGAGGCAAATCCACAGCGCTGCATCAGCACCGCCCGCCTCTGGAGAATAATCAAACAGCGGGAAAATACTGCACTGACAAAGGGCTAATGAGGGATGGAGGGGAATGAAGAAGGGGTTGAAAGGAGTGGGCTACATGATCGCAAGGTGATCAGTCGTTCAGTTGTAACCATGTTGTAAAAAAAAAGTTTGCTGAGACAAAGCAAAGTCCACAATTTGAATAAAGTTCATATACTGCAGAGGACGACAAGTTAGTGTCAGCCTCATAACGACAAGAACCTGACGAACAAATGTCAAGCTGAAGATCATCAACTTCTAATTTCCTCACTGCATCACCAGTGGAGGTTAGTTGTCTTGTTCAGATCTTTAATTTCATTTGATATTTATATATAAATAAATGTATGAAATTGGAATTAATGAATGGACAGACTGTGTGGCTGGGGATGACACCAGATGTTTCCTCTATACTGAAAACAATGGCATTAGTAAGTTCTATTTGCCCTATTGAGGTTTCAAATCCTCAAAATCTCGCAAAACTTCGGAGTGTTCACCGCGCTGTGCGATGTCAGGAACACTGGGAACTGCACTGAGATGCTCTGATAAGGCTGCACTTTAGCTGCTGCTCATGGACAACAGCATTAACATCGCAACATAAAACACTGTATATTGTGCCTAAAACTGTCATGAATATATAATCTGGGTTTATAGATGTTATTGTGTTTGTTTTATGTAAACATGCGAGAAGTTCAGGTTGTTCCTCCATTATTTTCAACGGGATTTGCTGTGAGCTGTGATTGCTTCCTGTTTATGTAGTTCTGGGGAAAAATGAAGTTTGCTCTTTAACATCCTGATTATTGTCCTTTACAACACTGTTTGTCCAGTTTGTTCCAGAGTAATATATATAAAATGTCTGAAATTCAGTTTGTATTTATTAAATTCCATGCAGGTTAAACGTAGCAGACATGGATAATTTGGAATATTTGTTTAGCAAGTTTTCAGGGTCTCATGCATGGAGTCTTTTATTAACATGATGTAAAGCATAAAAAATGATATTTTGGTCGTATAGTGTTCATTTGCAATTGTCATCATGTGGATTCTCTATGTTGTTTCGACTGCAGCAACTCTCTGGCGCGCAAGGGATTATGGGATATCTCAATAGGATGAATAGAGGCCCTGAGACCCATTTGTGCTGGTACTTATTTCCATATTCCATCGTGTGAAGCGAATAAGAGTCTACGACTGCCACTGGATGGAACGCAATTCCAATACAAGTTAATTCCCCAGCCAAAGCCAGTACCCATTTACAGCTAGCTGGGTGGACTAGGACAATGCAGATTAAGTGTCTTGTCCAAGGACACAGACATGAGCAGGATTCGAACCCAGGTCCACATATGTATCCCCTATGCTACCTGCATTTTCAAAACCTATAAAATGAGCCTGAAAGAACTGACCCCGCAAGAAGGAAAGGAGGACTGCTCGGACAAATACTTGCATTTCCTCAGTTACAATAACATATCTGGAGTGTGTAAAACACTATTGTCACATGCATTTGCAATTTAACATAAACAGCTGTGTGAACCTATAAATGGCAACAACCAAAATTATTTTATTTCGAAACAGAGGAATACTTCAATATCATCAGCATATGGAATAAAAATATCAATGTGTTGTCGGAAGTGAGCTTTCAGTTCCCAAAATGGAAGCCCATTTGGGAACGGGGTCAACGAGCAAAGAAGAGTTGATCAATAAAAGCAGTTTTGTCCAATGACAGACTTGACTGCTAGCATTACAATCAACTGTGACATTGTGGACTGCCAGGAGCGCACAGACATAATCACAGAGGAAAAGATGCCCCTAATAAAGGAACAGAGTGGATTTTCCAACAAACTTGATGACGGGCACAAACTAATGATGGCACCAATGGAAACGTCTTGATGTCAATAACAAGAGGTAGAACGGCTCATCATGGCAATCAAGGACATTCCGAGACAACCCCATTTTGTAAGTGAGGAAAACTGGAAATCATAGGACTTATACAACCCCTGGCAATAATTATGGAATCACCGGCCTCGGAGGATGTTCATTCAGTTGTTTAATTTAGTAGAAAAAAAGCAGATCACAGACATGACACAAAACTAAAGTCATTTAAAATGGCAACTTTCTGGCTTTAAGAAATACTATAAGAAATCAAGAAAAATAATTGTGGCAGTCAGTAACAGTTACTTTTTTAGACCAAACAGAGGGAAAAAAAAATATGGACTCACTCAATTCTGAGGAATAAATTATGGAATCACCCTGTAAATTTTCATCCCCAAAACTAACACCTGCATCAAATCAGATCTGCTCATTAGTCTGCATCTAAAAAGGAGTGATCACACCTTGGAGAGCTGTTGCACCAAGTGGACTGACATGAATCATGGCTCCAACACGAGAGATGTCAATTGAAACAAAGGAGAGGATTATCAAACTCTTAAAAGAGGGTAAATCATCACGCAATGTTGCAAAAGATGTTGGTTGTTCACAGTCAGCTGTGTCTAAACTCTGGACCAAATACAAACATGGGAAGGTTGTTAAAGGCAAACATACTGGTAGACCAAGGAAGACATCAAAGCGTCAAAACAGTAAACCTAAAGCAATATGTCTCAAAAAATCAAAAATGCACAACAAATGAGGAACGAATGGGAGGAAACTGGAGTCGTCTGTGACCGAACTGTAAGAAACCGCCTAAAGGAAATGGGATTTACATACAGAAAAGCTAAACAAAAGCCATCTTTTACACCTAAACAGAAAAAACAAGGTTACAATGGGCTAAGGAAAAGCAATCGTGGACTGTGGATGACTGGATGAAAGTCATATTCAGTGATGAATCTCGAATCTGCATTGGGCAAGGTGATGATGCTGGAACGTTTGTTTGGTGCCGTTCCAATGAGATTTATAAAGATGACTGCCTGAAGAGAACATGTAAATTTCCACAGTCATTGATGATATGGGGCTACATGACAGGTAAAGGCACTGGGGAGATGGCTGTCATTACATCATCAATAAATGCACAAGTTTACGTTGATATTTTGGACACTTTTCTTATCCTATCAATTGAAAGGATGTTTGGGGATGATGAAGTCATTTTTCAAGATGATGCATCTTGCCATAGAGCAAAAACTGTGAAAACATTCCTTGCAAAAAAGACGCATAGGGTCAATGTCATGGCCTGCAAATAGTCCGGATCTTAATCCAATTGAAAATCTTTGGTGGAAGTTGAAGAAAATGGTCCATGACAAGGCTCCAACCTGCAAAGCTGATCTGGCAACAGCAATCAGAGAAAGTTGGAGCCAGATTGATGAAGAGTACTGTTTGTCACTCATTAAGTCCATGCCTCAGAGACTGCAAGCTGTTATAAAAGCCAGAGGTGATGCAACAAAATACTAGTGATGTGTTGGAGCGTTCTTTTGTTTTTCATGATTCCATAATTTTTTCCTCAGAATTGAGTGATTCCATATTTTTTCCCTCTGCTTGGTCTAAAAAAGTAACCGTTACTGACTGCCACAATTTTTTTTCCTGATTTCTTATAGTGTTTCTTAAAGCCAGAAAGTTGCCATTTGAAATGACTTTAGTTTTGTGTCATGTCTGTGATCTGCTTTTTTTCTACAAAATTAAACAACTGAATGAACATCCTCCGAGACCGGTGATTCCATAATTTTTGCCAGGGGTTGTATTAAAAACTGACCTAGAGAGATGAGATTTTAGTATAAAAGCTTATTTTGAATGACCTAGGCAGAAGGGCTTAAGTGACCTTTTGTCTCTGCACAAAGTGTCGATTTCGCTAACTGCATTAATGTATAAAGACCAACAAGAACAAACATGTATGACTTTGAGGTGTAGTGATGTTGACTATTAAACTGTATTTAAAAAAGTTTGTAGACGTAAAGTTGGTGGCGCTAAATTTAACTGAACCTAATCCGTTAAATTAGCTGAAAAGCTAATTGCATACATGGATGTGTATAAACCTGTTTTTTGGACAAAAATAATTTCAAAATACAAAGATTGTAGCGGCTCATATTAGAACAAAACACCACTTTTTTCCCTTTAGATTAGGTTTTCTGTTGGAGATCTGATTGGAACCCATAGTTTGCTAATCTTAGCTTCTCCTAAACTGAAAACTAGCTAAGCAGAACTCAGATGTTGTATTCCCAAACTTTGTGGAGAGATCTATTGTCTTATTTTGAACATGGCATGACCACATGCATGATGGTGGGTTGACACTGAAAAATACGGAAGCCGGCAGTAAACACAACACAGACAGAATGAGTTTACATCTGGCCTAACTACTGTTACACATCGTTATCTTAGCTCTGAGAAAACGTGTCCTCATTCGGCCCTGGACTCTCAGTGACGGGACACCAGTCTGCGGTCACAGCCTGGACTCTTCCACATAAACACACACCCACAACCACCTCGCCTGAGGGCTGAGGTTACACTGGCCTACTTACGGGGGGGTTGTTAGGTCAGTTATTGGCAAGAGACTAGCGAGGACATGTGTAGCATGCAGGTGAACAGGGACACACACTCTTCAGCACACTGGTGTACCCAGTTTAAAAAAAATAATAATTCAAGAGTCCAGAGTAAGTGTTAAACATTTTAGTCTTGTAAAACACTGTGATGATTGTGTTGTACCATTGTCAGATAGCTAACGAGACTATCACAACATGTGACTTCTTTTAGAGAGGCAGCAACTATCTGTTTTCCCACGACTGAAGCAGCTCCTGAAGGGGACACGACAAGAAAGAAGTTAAAAGTGAATTAGTACTACAAGGATTTCTAGTCTCCTGCTCAATTTTTAAGCAGTATTATACCCAACAGTTAAATGAAATATGTTTAAGTATCTCTGGATTGCCACCAAATCATAATCTGCTTTTTCCCCGACGGTTGTGGAGTGCTAGTACTTAGTCTCATTCAAGTCCATCTGTACACAGTTGGACATTTGATTGGGCCTCAGTCTCAGGCAAGGGGTAGTGATTGGGAACTTAGCTGCGTTTCAGCTCACCCCGCCTAGATACAGGTGAAGCTAAACTCTTTGAAAATGTGCAAAATGAAGGCAATAATAGTGATTTAATTTTTATTTATTTGACATGTGCCAGACTTTCGTAGGCACCCAACCTGAGCTGTGTAGCAACTAGCGTGATGTTCGATTTGAGCTAGTACACTGGGTTCTGATGCCAGATCTCCAGAATAGATATTTAATCAGTGGGGAGGTGGAGGGATAAGTGGACAATTAAGCAGGAAGTCTGACATTTTTCAACCTGGGCTCGACTTGTAATGACTCTGGACAGGCGCGTCGCCAGATGGTGAGGAAGCCAACATAAGAGGCTAACTGTATAAGCGGTCGTTGAAAAAGTTTTTTTTTTTTTTTTTTTTTTACATTATTGAGACAAACATATGCACATTTATCTCCGTAGGGGCATCTCCATGCTCCCAGATGGTTCTAATGATTGTATATTGTGATTGTGTATTTAGCTTGCCCCACACAGTTACATGATATAGCTTATTAGCATGAGTCAGCATTTGCGTTCACAACCAGTATTGCCCAGATTAAACTCATTTTGGTTCCAAGTGAAAAAGATGAACGCTGCAATGTAAAAACAGAGCAGAGGTTGAAAAATGTAAAACTTCCCCTTTAAGTAAACTGTTAGATTTTGGGCGCTCATATTGAAATCAAAAGTGTGAACACTTAAGAACCAAACATCAAAATTTGTAATATTAACATTTACACCTACAACTTCAGAGTTAATCCGTGTTAAGTGCTTAATTTGTTTATAATAATCCTGCTTAATTTTGATTAGATAAATTAATAACTTCTTTTCTAATAATTCATGTTCTGTCCGATTTCTACTCAGGAGTGCTGAGGAGGCAACATCTTCACCAAATCAGTCTGCAGAATTACCAATGTATAAAAGGTCCTGGAGCGCCCTCTATTGGCGTGCAGGACTTCTGAAAATTAAATTTGCTGCAGATTTAAAGCATTTTCACACAGTTTTGATAAATGAAGTGGTGATTTATTTCATGCTGAAGCTTGAATCAATATAAACCATTTAAAAAAAAACAAATACAGCAGAATCAGTGTTACAGAGAACTTATTTGCACTTATTTAAAAGAATAAAAGCATAAAATTCAAAGCTATGAGATGTGAAATGAAATTCCTCAAACAGGATTGAATAGAGATTCTTTATCCCAGAATCCATCTGTGGCCTGGGGTGAATGTAAGATAAGGTGGATACATTCCACAGCAGTAATCGCACATCTTAAATAGAATCGCCGGAGGTTTCAGCGCAGGTTTGATTGATTACAAATAAAAGTAGCACAGAGAGACACGAGCGATGTTTGTGTTCCATGTGGTGCCTGTAAACAGCATGTTGTTCTTCCACAAAGGGGATGATTGCATATCGAGGAAACATGATGGTAAAAGAGCACAATGTACGATTCAATTTTCATCAGAACAAAACAAAACTTAAGTCCACTCATGTCTAACTTTGCCCGCTAAGGGGAAAAGTGAGAAACACGCCTGACACATTGCTGTCTCAAACATTAAAGGGGTCATTACCAGAGCATATATATTTTAAAAGATAATAAAAATATGAGACTTCAACAACAATCAACAGATCACCAAGAAATGAAGCATTTCTGTGCGTGGTGCTTCCAGCACCTCCTCTGCTGCAAACCACTGCTGAGTTAGTCATTATGACAGCCAACAGGAAATTCAACTGCAACTGTAATTAGTGTAATAATTAAGAAAATGATTTATCTCACAATAAACCTATAAACCTAAGAACTTGATGGCCTAACTTTGCTTGTTAAACCATGAATGTTGAATACAAGCATCTGGGTTTCGATAATCACTTTTCCATGCGATTTTGACTGCTGTGGTAATAATTTTGACACTAGTGACCGTTGTTGGAATGGCGCTACACTAATTAGTTACAGTAAATATGATCATTTTAACAGGGGTTGCAACAACCAGGTGGGTGTGTTTCAGAAAGTTCAAAACGGTAGTCCTAATATGTTACGTGAAGTCTAAATGGAGCTGTTTCAAGATGAAATTTTGCTGATAGCAGATGACTTTCTGTATGAACACACGCATTTTTTTGTACTTTAATGTAAAACCCCAACCATACTCATTTATAATTGTAAACAGTTTTTCACAATATGACCCCTTTAAGACAGGGGGCAATGATTAGCAAAGTGTCGCTATCTACTGTACATGTTTATGATATTGCAACTGTGCTGTCATTTTTTTTCCTGTTATTGTTTTTTTTTTTTTTTGTAAATCTACAATCAGAAAAGTGCTGAAAACACACAATCTTGGCAGCTGAACAGAAATTCACCTGCCAGAATCCTCCCCCCAACTCAAAAACATGCTTTGGTTTTCTCACATTCATTCCAAACACACACACAGTCGTGCACGAAAACACACACACACAAAAAGGCAGTAGTAAGCACGCAAAATGTTTTGACAAGTAACATTCTGCAAGCAACCTTTAGCTCAGCAGAAAGAACAAGTGAATGCGTTTTCGAGCATGTAAACGAGAAACTGATCGTGTGCTTGTAGCTTTGTGTACCCTGCCTTTTACACCACCGCCGGACGCAGCGATAAAGTGTAGCAAGAACCTGCCAGATCCAAGTTTATCTGTCACTCCCTTTCATCAATGAGTTGGTACATTGTTTAAATCGCAGTAATTAAGGAGCAAGGACATTAGCTTTATTAACGGCAATATTAAGCTGAAGGAGTTCCACAAGCCTGCAGCCTCCTCCGGACCTCCAGAACCTGAAGACAGAAATATAGTCCAGATGGGGAGCGGGAGAAAAATGAAGGCGCATGAAAGCTAGAAGATGAGAGGAGTGTCACAGCGGCAGCTGTCTCGGGCCTGAGAGGCTGGTCTGCTCGCTGCACATTTATTCTCAGGATGAGAGCGACATCCACCTGCTGTGGAAAAAAAAACAACAAAACACTTACCAAAAAAAAAAAAATGCACCTTTTCATTATTTTAAACTGCGCCTTGTGTTTTTGTGTAGTATAGCAAAGTATTTTGAAATGTCATGCTTTCTACTCATCTGAAAACTATTTCAGAAAATAATTTTAAAAATCCTGATTCTACTTAATTCTAAACTTTATATTCAGGCCAAAATGACAAAGGCGCAAGAATACTGAGCTCGTTTACGGGAATGCGAAAAACCTGATGCCAATAATCGCTCTAACCTGGATCCTCTGAGAATTCTGTGCCTGTGTTTTTGTTTAAATTCCATATTTAAAATGACAAAGACAGGTTTTAGAGTTTTTGAAATTCTTAACTACGGTGGGTTCAACACTTCCAAAAAGACAAAATTATCAAAAGCAGTAAATACAAATGCAAATTAAAAAACATCTGCATCAATTCAACAGGCAGGTGCACCAAAAAAACATTGTGTAAAAAATTTTTAAAAAGCTGACAAACACAGAACACAAACAAATATAACCTGCAGCACCTCTTGTGCCTGCAACAAATTCACACAATGCACCCAAAAGTAGAAACGCATTGCAAAGCTTTACAATACCAACAGCACAGGAGAAGGACTCATCACAAACAGGGGGTTCTGCATGGAGGACTCGGAGTGCACTGAAGAGTTGAAGTCCATTAAAGTCCTCCGGACAGAAAGTTCTGTTGTGTTCTGTTCCGTTTGTGTTTATGCTTGTTGTCCGAATTTGCAGCAGACACGTCACATTAAACCGCTCCATGTTAAGCAGGTTATGTTTGTATTCTGTGGTTGCAAACGTTTTTAAATTTGAAAAATATTTTTAGACGCAACTACATGTTGATGAATATATGCACATTCAAATAAAATTCTTTATTTGAATGTGCTGTGGCCCCTACTGACCACCGTACTTAAAGAACAAATAAAGTGATCATATGTGAAGAACACAGACGTATTTATCGAGTAAAAGTGCTGAAATGGGAGGAAGAGTTTGCTTCAGAAAACGAAAAAGCAAACCGTGACGATCATGATTGATTAAGCTCAACGAGCGGATTATAAAAATGTGTCATTGAGGGACTTTGTTCGGCTCGTTGAAACAGAATTCACAATTTTTGGTTTGCTCCAACACGATGAGATATTGAAAATGAGTACGTCGGACAAACTGCCTCTGAAACAAGAGACAAGACCTTTAAAAAGGGAATAATTTACCTGAGAAAACCTTAAACGATGACAAAAGATGACACGAGGCTAAAATGTAACTGAAAGAGCAAAAAGCCTCTTTGTTCAAAGACTCGACAGTTCTCCCGACATGACATTCAATTACGTCAGCCACGTCGCGTGTTCCTTTATCATTCCGAAATCGCGCCGTCCAATCAGAGCCCAGATAACAAGAATCATTGGGAAGGAAAAACAAAACAAAACAAAAAAAACACTGATGCTCACGTTGACACTGTGTGGTGATCTCAGCGGGACCTAGTTCACGTGACGAGCGCTGGCCAAGCACCAGCTGATTAGTTTCATTAAGGCCAGCTTGTTAGGAGTGGGAGATTTGCTTGGTAGCATCTCGCCTGTTGTTTCTGTGGTGGTGGTAGTGTTTGTATGTGGGGGCATGCCCCCCCGTCAGTAGTCGGACATGTTTCGTTTTGTTTTTAGTTTGAAGAGTGTTTCGAGCAGCAAAGGCTTTGTTTAATGAATTCAGCCTCATGATGGTAAACGGCAGCAGTGGGCTGGATTTTCCATCCCTTTGATGTGTTCCTCCGCCGGCAGCATCTTCACGTCAGTAGAACTTGTCGTCAATGCGGAAATGTGGCCTGGTGACATCATCCGGGTTCAGGAAGACTGATATGGATTTGCCCGGGTTCTCTGTGACCAGCTGCTGCAGCCGCTGCGCCAGCTTGTCCTCTGAGGGGGAGATGATGCCGTTCGCCGGGTGATGCCCCGGGGAGCTGTGGCCATTAGTGCCAGCTGCCAGCTCCTTCTTCAGCTGGGCCGCCTGCTGGGCCTGGTTCAGAGCCGCCTGGAGGTGCTCGCTGGGGTCCGAGCGGACATGTGCCAGTTTCCTGGCGACGAGGAGCGCCTGGCTGTCGGTCAGATGTTCCAACATGTTGCACTGGGGAAGGAAGTAGTTTGGGCAGTTTTTCCCCAAAATGCAGTGAGCAAGGTCATCCAGGAGACCCAAGAGGAGGCGGCTGGGAGTATCTGGATCAGGGCAGGACAGATAGGAGACAGGCAGCCGGTCACAGGCCCAAAAGAGGAGGGTGCGCAGATGGTAGAGGCTGACGCCCATACGTGGGCGGGACAGGATGCGAGACAACATGGCTTTAGCAGCTTGGAAAGCCTGCGCCATCGGGTAGGGGATGCATTTTTTTAACTGAACCTGGCAACAAAAGACAGAGAGAAGAGCTCTGAATCACGCTTTAAGGACATAAACATGAATGACACAGGAAGCGTGCGCTCACCTCGCTGCGTGAGAAAGCCAGCCTCCACTCCCGGTCAGGCCGACCACCCAGTGGCGAGCAGCAGGGCAGCAGATAGAAGCCAGATATGGCCTCCTCCTCTGTGATTTTGCCGTCCCAGAAGTGGTTGGCAGTCAGCCAGCCCTGCGCCACAGCAGGCCAGCCCCGAAAAGACACCACAGGCAGCAGGTCGTACAGCACCCGGCTGGAGCCCGCCTGCAGGAAGGAGCACGTTAAGTCTTTAGACACATCAGCCCACGAAAACCCAGAGTTCTTACTGATTCTTCACCCGTGACACGCGCTGAACCATCTTGATCATCATTTCACCATTGAAGCCGATTGATGCTTTCAGTTAATGCCTACCTGTAGGATAATAGTGGCAAGGGGCCCATTCCTCTCCAGTCGTTCTGGCGTTGGAATACCTCTCTGGGGGCTACGACGCAGCTCCTCTACGGCTTCGCTCACCACGCCCCAGAACCAGTCCGTCACCAGGGTAGGAGAGAAGTAGCATCCGTCCAGAGACTGCGGGGAGTCCAGGGAGGGGATGGAGCCTTTACCTGAGCGCACGTTAAAGTGAACAATTCCATAAATCAATATGCCGGTTTGCCTCAAGGTTTCAGGTGATCGGTCGAAACTAAATCACCACGAGTGGTCTCAAATGATCTGTAGGCTAAAAATGACCACAAGAGCTGCACGATTTATCACGTGGCAATCATGATGTCGACCTATGTGTCTACCAGCACGTATACATTAGTGAAAGGCTGAAGGAAAACAAAACTGTGATGTGATGGCATAATGCAATCTGCAACCTCACCACTAGATGACACTAAAGCTCACACACTGCAGCTTTAAACATTGAAGTAAACAAATTTTCCTTTGCAGGGCCATAAATTCTGGACAGCAACAGGCTAAATGTTCTTGTGTAAATGATACAACTGTAATTCAACTAAATATGTATTTTATAGAAAATTAACATTTTATAGCAAAACTAAAATTTCAACATGATTTTTTAAAAACTCTGATCCTCAATCTGCTTTACGGTAATGTGTTCATATGTAGCCTGCAGGCCCCAAATTGATTGCTTCAGCCGTTTGCCTTGCAACCTCAAATCGGCATTGCCGTTTTGAGCCTTCGATTGGCCCTCCACGCTAACACGCTTCAGCGTTTAGTAGCTGGGGAGGGCTTTTCTCGTTTCGCCTATCTGAACAGTTGCATGACCCTGCCTATGTTTAACCTCTTGGTGCAAAATTGCTTCATCACATCATACATCAAGTGATCTCAGTGAAGTGTGATCCAAATTCATTCAGCCCCCATACCTCCCACCACATCGCCACTTCAACCTTCGTCGTTATCTCTTCCACTCTTCCTCTCCATCCCTGCTTCTCATTGTTGCCTCCGACACTCAATTTCCTCCGCTTTGTTCTTTTGCTTGTTTATTTGACTATATTTACTCTTCCTCTTACTGATTTCTTTAACACCAATGTTCTTGCTTTCCCTCGCCTCTAGTTTCCCCTTATCAGAGACACGCTCATTCTTATCTCCTTCAACAAATACCTTCCCCGTCCTCACGTCTTCTACGTACCCAGTTCTTGCTCCTCCTCTTCATCTTCGTGGAGGAATCCATTCTCCTCCTGGCAGCAGATACTCCAGCGAGACAAAACCTTGGAGTCGCACAGACGAAGGCTGAGCCAGGAGTGGCAGGGTGGCGAGTGTCTCATGTCCAGCGTCACCGGCTGGTTGCGGTCGTGGAGCTTCAAAGCGGGCACCAGCAAGGTGAAGTCCAGGTCAAAGTCAGCGCCTTTAGCATAATCACCCAGCTCCTCTGGGTTCAGGTCCAACACGCCTTCCCGGGCTCCACCTGACAGCAGAAGATACTCGTTGGCCACTGGGAGACGCTGGTCCACCTTCTGGACTAAGCCTGTAAAGGAGGCGTAAGACAGTGGCTTGAAAAAAAATTACTCATATATAGCAGGCATTTTTATGAAAGACTGCATTTACTGGACAAACCCACAGGTCTTGGCAGTGTGTGACTCCCCACCAACCCATAAATGGGTAAAGAGGTGGAGTATGATCAAAACCAGCAAGCCCAAACACACCTCCTATCTCATAGTTACCAAGCTAGCTGAAGCTAACAGGCTAACTTTGGTTTGGGTGTTTGATTAACACATATTGAGGACTGGGTGGTGGTTCTCATAACAGGTGGTTTCAAACAGGTGATAATAAAACGGTGACCAGTGTATTGCCTCAATAACATGGCACAACTAGCATCACCAAGCTATCGATACCTGTGTACAAAAGGTGGTAACATCCATCCATCCATTTTTTTCCACTTCATCCGGAGTCGGGTCGCTGGGGCAGCAGCTCAAGCAAAGCCGCCCAGACCTCCCGATCCACACACACCTCCCCCAGCTCCTCCGGGGGAACCCCAAGGCGTTCCCAAGCCAGCTGAGACGTAGTCCCTCCAGCGTGTCCTGGGTCTTCCCCAGGGCAACATACAAATTAAATAATACTTCAATATCACTCAACAGAAATACTGGAGTATTGATTTCTTTGATGGTCCATTACAATATTATCATTAAATAACTGCATAGCAAGCCATATTACCTCAGATGTTTGTAAGGAAATGCTCAAAGGACAAACACAGTCTCGTTCACAGCAGCTAGCCCACTGCTAACAGCTAGCGGATGGCCACCTTTGCCCAGCACCCTACTTGTCACTCAGTGCAACCACGCTCTTAACTGTGCATACCTTTATGTCTTAAAATAGCTTAAACTGATGAGTCAATCTTAAGTAAATTGCAAGAAGCTCAGGCATATGCTCTGACAAACACACCGGAACAGAAAATATCAGGCCCATAAGCCATAAGGATGCAAAATTCCCAGAAGCCTAGTGTAGATTGTAACGAAAGCTGCTGCATATAGTATTTCTGAATGAGTCTTAGTAGTAGTGACAAAAGAATGTGTGAAATTTAAAACGCCTTTGCAACCAGGGGGATTAGATATTAGCCTGCATGTAAGCTTAAGCTTCTACAGATCAGCGGTAAACAGTATTAATAAGGAAAGAAACTAAATGCACCAATTAAACGCCATTGTCCATAATGCTGTATCAGCCGTGTTCTTATAGTTTAAGGCTGGCTGCACTACAGTTTCTCAGAGTGGTTAGAAACACTCTCCCCACTTTTCTCTCTAAACAGTTTCTGTGAGAAAATCCCAAACCTTCAAATCCCTTTATGGCTCCTTAGCGGTGTTGTAAACTTCCCAGGCTCTGTCCCCATTGGCAGCCACACTGCTGAAGTCAAGTAAATTAGATTTTGCCAGCTTACAGGTGCATCCGAGGAACGTTTGATTGTATGGCGGAATCCGCAGTAGCCTAGAGGAAGCTAGTAATTTCCATAGGTCAAAGGTAAAGTTTGGACACTTTGAAATCCTCGATGAGCCTACAGGGGAGAGACCGCGTGCTGTTCTTAATCTTGAGCTCGTGCTTTTAATCCTTCCAGGGCAGTTAGGTGGCTACAGAAAATTGCAACGGGCCAAAGCTGAGGTCAAAAACCGGAGAACAGTATCACTGCTTTCTAGAGTTGGGCCAGCAGGGGAAGCATGGCCTCCTGTCATTTAATCTCTGAGCTGTGTTACTTCCAGATCAGTTCATATAAATGAGAGTTTCATGCCATTTTATCGGATTTACCCCCTGCTGTCTCCGGGTGAAAAATCTCAGAGACCTTCAGAATTTCCCTCTGCTGTTGAAACAAATAAGGACAATGTTGTGGATGTCGTGCTCTTGAAGCTAGGTCAGCAGAGCGACAAATGAGAAAAACAGAGGAATAACAAGCTCTGTCCTCTCCAATGTCTCCACCAGCTGCAGGAGGCACGGGAACACAATTTACTTACCAAGTCAAACTCAACTGTCGCACATTTATTTACTTGGGGGGGCAGCAAGCACAATTGTATGTGTGGACGAAGGCAGGCAGAGCTGAAAAGGAGATGGACTCGTCTGGTTTCACAGCCACGGATTAGACGTAATCCGGTAACAAGTGTCTCTAAATGCAGATTTCCAGCATGAGAAGAAGCTTTGCTTTAAGAACTATTTTCTGGCCCTTTTATTGCACGTCGCCCTGTAAAGCCTACCTGCATGTCACGGAGCTGATCCAGTGTTAGCGCAGTGTAGTTTCCCTTCCTGCCAGGACGTGTGGATGGTAAGAAATCAGAACTAGCCCCGAGCACCGTCGGATAAATATGACTATTAACACCTGACATGCTGGAGACACAAGGGCTGATCTAACTTCATTAGTTTCAGCAATAAGAATCAACAAAACTAATTTTATGGTGAGATGAAGTGGTTCATCCACATAACTACAGTGCAACGCGCCTAAACCGTCATTGTATAAACCGGATATTCGCCCTCAACAGATAAAAGCAAAAGTCCCAATGCTTGTGTATGGTTTTCCATGTAATAAACACTGTATATAATGGATTTTGTATCACAGTTTTTCGCTCACATCGGACAAAACGTCCCACCTCATCTTAAAGTATTTCCATTAAAAACCCCTTGCATATACCGGACAGATCAGTCTGGACATGCCCAGTAACAGAGGTACGCAATGAAGTTCACCACTGACACTCGCCGAGTCGAGGAAAGTGGTTACTGTATTTCCGTGATTAAAAAAAGAAGCCCGGGCATTTATTTTTCTCAAACCATGCTCAGACACGAGACCTAAACAGGGCAGGATGTAATTCATGGCCTGTGATCATTAACAAAATGCTGCTTGTTGCCTGAACTGTAATATGACCTGCAATTCATGGAGGGAAATTGTACTTATCATACCGTTGGTTTGGTGATTGATGATTGTACAAAAGCTCCTTGAGGGATAAATTAATCCAGAAAAATGTATTGTTCCTGTGGAAAATTGCATAAAGATGCGATTGAGAACTTTAAAAGGGTCACGCCCGCAGACGCATAAACCAAGCTGTAGGATTTTAAGGTACCACTCCGCAGCGGACTTAGAAAAAAGAGTGACTGAACCAAATGTAATGTTTTTAATGCACACAATACCCGATGCTTGTTTAAATTTTTTTTGTCCCAATTTATATAGCACCAAATCACAACAAAGTTGTTTCAAGGCACTTCACACAAGTAAGGTCTAACCTTACCAACCCCTAGAGCAAGCACACAGGTGACAGCGGTCAGGAAAAACTCCCTCTGAATATACATCTATGGTCTTTTCAAATATGCAAAGTATTAATATTTTTTAGGACATTGTTTACAGCTGCAAATTGTGGGCAACACCGCAGAGGAAGTCAAAGCAATCTCTGTCTTGGTAGTCAGCCACAATGGTTTGGATTCTACAGGTGGTGTCCCGGTACACTTGACGTTGTGGTGGGGCAGGCTTGCCGGCTGCTGAACGACGACTGTTCATTGCTTTTTCTTTCTTTAGTATATCCACGAACACCCAGATATTCACGTGATGACAGTCGACACTAGCAGTCATCGGCAGTGTCAGCTTTCGACATTGTTGTTTGTGGGTGGCAGCCCTTCATGTATTCTGGCTGATACGTTCCAGACAGTGAAGTTGAAAAGTGGATCCCTGCGGTTTCTCCTACCTGGGCGGCCGATGGAGGTTTCCTCAAAGTAGTCAACAACAGGGTAGAGCTCCTCAGGCAGTCCCTCCTGATCCAGTTCAAATGAAGCAACCACATCTTCTGGTGGCACAAAGGGTAGAGCAGGCAACATCCTTGTTGCAAGGGAGAGCTTGGCGTCAGCAGCATATCTCTCCTGGAGCCCTTCCGCCAACACCCAATGGTACACACACTGGGCCAAGTGGTAAAGGCGCCCCTGCGGCTCTGCTTCCCCAGGGGGGAAATGACCAGAGGGGGAAGGAGCCAGGGGGAAATGACCTAGGGGGAAAAGCCCTGAAACCATTGCGGATTTCGATTATAACGGACAAAATTCACTGGTCCACCTGAAGCCATTATGTGACTTTTACTGTATTTTACACCGAAACATAAAAATAAATAAATTACTAACCTTTTAAAATGACTCATATTTTACACATAACTACTAAAAACTATTATCCAATTACTTAATTAACAGTAATATAACTGGCACTGAATCATGAAAATAATCATACCTGCGTTGGCTCGATCTATGGTAAATGAGAAAAACCGTCTAGAGTATCAGGAAATACACGTGTAATTGTTTCAACTTTAGAAATCATTCATTTCTCAACAATACAAACAAGAAGCTATAAAAAGTTGAAAAATCTTAAAACCTATTTATTTTTTGCTGTTTTTTTTTAAGTTTTATCTTTTTCTTATACTTGCTGGTTTTTGTGTTTCTTGCTTTTGGAGTTAAATTTTATTACATCTTATTCATGTGTAATGTTTTAATATTCTGTTCAATTTATTTTGTGCTATATAAATAAATTCCTCTCGAATTATTAATTATAAAGTGGAAAATCTCATGCCCTGCTCTGACTAAAATTCTGCACTGGATGACTGTAACTGTACCATTTACAAAGCGCTTTAAACCATGGAACTAGTCATCAGCTAATGTTTGATGGCCTGATGGTGAAACACCTGCATTAACATAACGGCTTCATGCCTTCATATTGGTTTGGTGTAGACGTGATATCTCCAAAAATTAACTGTCAATTTTTATTTTTTTTTAACAAGCGGGTAACAGTTGTGAATGAGGTTCTGGAGTTAAGATACTTGCTGTACCATAATACGTGAAAAAGTTAAGCACTGTAAATACTTTCCAGATGCACTGCAAGACTCAAGTTTTTATCCTTTTTTTGTCATTCAAAGTAAAATTAACACAGCAGTCATTCATATCATAGCAATTATCATATACACAGTTTTCTTCCAAAAGCAACCATTCAAGCCACTGCACTCTTTTTGACTAATATCATATCAACCGGATGTTATCTGTAGAGGTTCTCCTTCACTCGCTCACAGCAAGATTATTCCCAGACAAACCAGCCTGCTGAAAGGTGCATCAATCTGCTATTTATGAACTCATATTGAGAGAAAATATGAGCTCAAAAGAGCTTTTTAAAAATAGAACAGTGCCATTTTTCAAACATCACGTCACAAATCACTGATATATATCATTTCAAACAACAGGTAACAATCACTGAAGTGTGTCAGCCTGCGACTGATGAAGACTGAGACAAAAGTATAGCTTTAACACCCTGCTTTTACTGGAATCACCCCCCCACACAACAACAACAAGCACAGAAAACGGTCCTATCACTCGCCAGCTATAATCCAAACAATTCACCATTGTTGCTCGAGGAAAACTGTCTTATAATGAAAGAACAAAAAACCACAATGTCACCTGTCAAAATGAGCAACAGCGTTTCAACACCTCTCTGAACATGCCGGATTCATTAAGCCGGTTCTAATTAGGTGGTGTGATGCCATCGTGCTGCAGACAGAACTGATGCCATCTTCAACGAAAAGCCTTTCAAGTGCTCAAACGAAGTTGTAACAAAAAAAAAAAAAATGGTTTGAGTGAGCAATAATGAGTGTCGTTTATACAAGACGCAAAAACAAAAGTACGTGCTAATGAAAAGCAAAATGAGACGGCCTGAAGCAAAGCCTAAATCAGCTGCTGTTACACTGGCAAGGATCCAGATTGGTGCAGCAACTGGATGAAAACAAGCCCTCGAATTTAAAATGACATTACTGGGTGCGTTACTTGGCTCCCAATTCTGAGCTTACACCGACAACTTTATCTAAATTAAAGCTGGACATTCCGATAAGAAAAGAACACTGCAGACTAGACTGGAAAATATTAAATCTAAAACATTACATTTTACTTTTACTCATTATTTGTGAGTATTGCATTGTTTCTTCGTGACTTACACTTTTCCTTGGCTTTAGCAAGTTCCGTGAGTGGATAACTCAAAAGCAACAAATGCTGATACTGCGCAAGTCTCCAAATTAAAACGGTATATAAGGAGGATAAACTGATTAAAATTTGCTCAACTTTGATCCACCAAATCTGAAAACAAACAAAAAAAACATGTCTGTCTGGGTTTGTTGCGAAGAATAATCTTCTTGCACACATGTCAGAAACTAGAAGCAGGTGCTGCTTTTACCTTTTCAGTATATGTGTGCTTGAAGTTTAATATAGCCTGAAATTAGCTTGTCAGTTTTATACATTTCCTAGCGCTGTTGCATCCTTTTTCTTGCCAACATCTGGGGGATGCACTCTGAAAAGAAGTGTCACATTGATGTGTTGGGGTTCGATCTTCTGTTTCGCTGGCGGTGTGAATCTCTTTCAGCCTTCGTCTGACTTTTGTTTTCCCCACAGTGTACACCGTACCTGCACCGTGCTCGGCTGAGAGGTAAATAAGTGCCTCTTCTTGGATCTGTCAAACTGTGAAGAAAGCCACTGGGCACATGCATGTGTGCGTACACTTAAAATCTTTCTCTTTTGTTGGAAACAGCAAAGTGCGCATCCCTATTCACCCCCAAACTTTGTAAAACCCTGGAAAAACAGACAGGACACGCTTTATCGGCGTCCGTGCACAACCTCACCAACCACCTATACAGCGACGACGCACTGCCGCCATCAGGCGGACGCCAAGGCCCGTGCCCTCGAGAGGCGCAGATCTGCGAATCAACCAAGAAAGTGGCAAACACAGCCAAAGATCACAGCACAGGGATTTGCACTGCTTGGGATCATGGGAAATAATAAAAGATTGTACAATGCAGAAATCTCCTGCAAAGCTGCATTGTGTATGATTTGGTCATCTAGTGGTGAGGTTGCAAATTGCATTCTGCCACTGACCGTTTCATTTTTCTTCATTTTGGGCTTTTGTACTTCTTATTCTTGGCATTTTCTTCTTTTATTATTGGAATTTATTTTATTTAGTGCTTTGATTCCTGTGAAAGCTCTATGTAATTACTTGTTGTTGTTAATAACGAATATGTGATTTTTCAGTAACTATTTCACATCAGTATACAAGTTGCAGGACCTCCCAATCTAGTTTTAAAACAAAGACTTATACTCAAAAAAAAAATGGTAATGGTAAAACCCTTGTTTATTTTTATTTTCTCAGTCTTTAAGTAGCGAAAATACAAAAGCCATTACTGACAGTGCTTTACTGCCAGCAACTGGACTAGAGTACCGAATAGCTCGTGGACTGCAAAAAAATTTAAACATGACATCAATGAAAAGCATGGGACGGGGCGATGAAACCCTGCACTCATGGCGTGAAAAAGGTCACATGACAAGAGTGACTCGGGCGTGTTATCACACAGTGTGAGGTAAAACTCACGTTTGCTGCCTGGATTAGCTATGATGGCAGAGTTGCTCTATGGCTCCATTAATTTTGACGACTGTAATAAAAGTGCTGGCTTTCTTAAACCAGAATAGACCTATTTTCAAAGTTGTTGTTACAGGCAAGAGGTGGGAAGACGGGTGGGGGGGATTTGCACTGTGCGTCCTCTCAAGACAAACTGTCAAGAGCACCAATTGCAGTGAGTTCAAAGACTGAAGAGGAAGGAAACTCCTAAATTAGTAAATAAGACACAGACATGAGTGGAGTGGAAAAAGTGTGTGTGTGTGTGTGTGTGTGTGTGTGTGTGTGTGTGTGTGTGTGTGTGTGTGGCATCGTTAGTTGTCCAGCAGCTAACGATGCACACTGACCACAAGTGGGGTGGAGGGAGGGGGCTGCCACCTACTGGACACATAGATGCACTTCACTTTATTTTTACTGAGAACATCTCAGACATCATTAAAAGTATGCGGAAAGAAATTGGCCACTAGAAAAACATTTACCAGCTTTACTTCCACAATGTCATTTTGTCAATATTTTTGCTAAATTGCTCAAGAGATAATGCACAAATCTTTATTTATTTTTTGTTTTTAATCAGGCATTTGTAGAGTGCTAAATCTGGGTTTGTGCTAATTAAGTAAAGTAAGTTTGCACTCGGGGTCGCCACAGCAAATCCAAGGTGGATCTGCATGTTGAATTAGCACAGGTTTTACGCCGGATGCCCTTCCTAATGCAACTCCACATTACATGGAGAAATGTGGCAGGAGTGGGATTTGAACCCGGAACCTTCTGCACTGAAACCAAGTGCATTAACCACTTGGCCACCACCCTATGATAGTTTAATGTTTAGCCAATGCAGCTAAAATTATGTATTTTCTCTTTAGCTACAATTAGTTTTCCTGAGCCACACAATGTAAATGTAAATGATACCAACGGCATTAGCAGCCAAATTCACAAACCAAAAGTTTTCATCAAAGACATTTAAGTCAATAGTTACCCCAATAATTGTACCTGGTGTGTAATTTGTATGAACTATGAATAACCGTGAAAATGTTCTTAGCCATTGTGGCTAAAATCAGATACATTCTATTGGCCACATGGCATTTTTCTGAGCATTTGGCTGTGTAGCTTATAGGTAGTACCAGCTAACATCTACATAATCTTGAAAAAGTCCCTGGACCTATAAAACTTGATTGTCGTAAAGAAACAAACCGCTTTGCAATAAGCATTTAAAAAAGCCTCAGTGACAATCACGATTACAGAGTACAGAGTTTACAACTGCTAATGGATAGTTTCTACCGAGTGCAGATAAAATTGCTTATCGTTATGCCCCATATCCTGCCACGGTGCTGTGATGCGGACCACATCTGTCCCAGATCCGTGCCAGATATGGTCTGTAAACGGTTGGTGTTTTGCGGATCCAGTTCAGATCTGGTCTGGATCTGTTCCAGAACTGTAAAGCGGAGCCGTGCCGGATCTGGGCCAGGGTGCAAAAACTGTCTGGACCGGATCTGTTTTCAGGATTCGTACCAGATGCTGGACTACATCCAGCCCGGATCTATTTGCTGTCTGGTCTTACAATGTTAAAGTAATAAATCATTCCTAGAACCACCCCATGTCCCCAGTTACTATCTGGGGACATGCTCCACCCTTTCAACAATTTTCAAGAAAAACAAGCTTAATGGTTTTTGTGTATTCCTGCTAAAATCTACCTCTAGTAGTTGCAGAGATATTTGTGAAGTGCTGGCAGCAGTGCCGTATTTGCTGATGGAGCATGCTCTCAATTTGATGGAAAACCCTTCAAATTTTACTGAAGCTCTGCACTTTGTGGTCACATTCCTTAAATGCTTTCAACTTGAATATGCTTTGTTATAAAGGCCCTCACCACCACCACACACACACAAAAAAAACCTCTAGTCCTAAAATTTAGGGTTTCAACTCAATGTGATCTAATTAAATCAGTAACTGTGGTGGTTCCACAAAGTTTCTTGTACACAACTATGCCGTGGAACAGACATACCTAACATATTGAAGATGAAGTCCTTGGCCGTGTGGACCTCTAAGGCGGTCTGGTCTCCAAAGTCCCCCTGCTCCAGCAGCACCAACTCTGACACCTGTGCAGACAGCTGCTCCAGGGTGGCTCCCGAGCGGAAATCCACCTCTGACACCTTCTTGGCAGGCACTGGGGAGCGTGGTGTCACCGCACTCATCAGGGACTCCATCTCTACAACCCTGTGAAGTTACAAAATCTTTGAACCAATTTTCCTTTTCAAATATAAATTCAGAATAGCCCCATGTTCATAGGTAACACTGTATAAAAGAGACTTCTATGGGGGTATTACACTATTAAAGGGCACTTAATCTACAGGTGGAGAGAATGATGCTATACTGAAACTACTACTAAACTGGCTATTAATCAATTTTTATTTTAAAAATTGACAATGTGGTTGCCTTTCCAGCCAGAAAGAATGTGATGGGGGAAAAAATTGGGAGTAGAAAATTAGGCTAATAACAATGCTTATCAGCACTGAGGTTGGCAAGATTTAACTGTCAATCTACCGCCATAGTATTTCAACAAAGTGTAACTTTATATTTGCACATCATGAACACAGGAGGGTGTACTATGTACACAACAATGCCTCGTAAAGGAAAAAAATAACACTGCGAATCATATTTTTAACAGTGTTATTTCATATTCAACTCAGCTGGATTGTTCTCCAAAAAAAAGTGTGGTTTATTTTAAAGTTTAAATACGTCATGTTCTGTTTTGTTCTCATTTTACCTAGGTATAATTTAGGCAGCCTCATTACTTGTTCCCAAGAATTGTATTTTTACTATATATATTTTTAAATAAGATAAACCAAACATCTGTCCAACCTTTGCCCATTTCCCAAACGACACAAACACCACCCTGCTCAGCGTGCCGCTCTCGTTGGAACGACATCTCTGCTATTTTGGCATTGTGGGATAGCTCGCCCACAAATTGAGCTCGTCGGACTACTTTCGCCACCCTGCTCAGCGTGCCGCTCTCGTTGGAGCGACAACACACAGAATGTGTCTCTTCCCAGACAGATCTCTTTCAGTGCAGCTTCTTGTTCAGACTTTAACACGAAGTTAACACCCAAGTCTTTCACTGCCAACTGTAGATGGTAATCAAAACATTCCAGTCGTATATTTCTGAACTCTTCCGCATCAAAATCCATTGTGTCAACGTTTACAGTGTGCTTGACAGGTGAAGTTGCTCATAAACTTTAAGTTTCTTAAATATTTATTAAGGCCACTCTTAAAACTTCAGTTATCTTTATAATTTTATTACTGGTAAATTTTAGAATTAATTTAGATGAGATATACTCATCATCTCACAGGAATATTACAATTATCTTGGAACTACTCATCAAGCACGTTGGCCGCGGGCACGTACTAACACAGAATATACAGAAACTGGATAGTTGTTCAGCCAAAACGAGAGTGTCCACTTTTAGTTTGCCATAAACTAAGCTACTGGCGCGCGTGAGAGTATGCACAAACACACATAAAACATTCACAAGCGTAATCCCCTCAAACATTAATTTTCATGACAAACTAGAATTTTGGACAGTGGTAGTAAGACTGAACTACATTTTTTTTTTTTTAACAAAAAAATTAACAAATTACTAAAATCATATACTGCCTCACAGATGCTGGCATGCTTGGCACCCCAAAAAACACTAATTTGTTCTTCTTCTTCTAATAGATTCCGGCAGGCTGTACGCTGGCGTAGCATAATGCTGCCCCCCACAGGTAATAGTTAAATACTTTATCTTACGTTAGACTCAAATAGAGGTTGGTGGACAACACTAATTTGGCAGTGCCTGTTGCTTTAAATGCAAAGGAGCTGTTGCAGGCCACGCCCAATCTATCTCCGTCACGCGTGGGCGTATCACAAAAGAGCAAACCAATATGTCAGTGTAAAGTTGTTTATTTATAAATAAAATTCCAACCATATTTAACTGTAAGATCGGGATCACGTAGACAATCTGGGCATATGCAGAAACCTTACAGAATTTTATGTGTAATCAGGTTTCTAAACAAACGATTTTCTTAAAGCAGCTAGCAGAATTTTAAATTTGTAAACATAGCTCTCGGTCACTCAGCCCGAGAGCTCTTCTGCTAAGCTAACATCCAGGCTAATTAGCCAGCTTGGGTGCTTACATGTAACACTGTCTAATTAAGACTAATTCGCTCAAACTGTATTCGCTAATTACAGCCATATGACTGCTGTACTACCGTGTTCGCAGATCATTTCGCTCAAACTGATAAAAATCGACGCCCGCACGGCGGATAATCTCTCATTAGCCGACTAGCTTCATCAAATTAGCCTGTTTGCTAACAACATGACAGGTGGGGCCAGTGGAGGCGCGTGCACGAACATGCGCTCGGCTCACGTGTCATTAGCTCGTCGGGTCTCGGAGCAGCAGAGTGAAGTGATTAGTTGTAATGCACGAATTCCTCTGCTATCTTCTGCCTTTATGATCCCCGAGGTTCAGTCCAGTTTTCTCAGCTGTCATTTCCAACATGTGTCAGAAGGCGCGCCGCCGCCGTCCGTCCCCGGCAGCAACACCGAACCATGCTTCATGGTCCGACACGGAGCAGTCAGGGACGAGCGGGCACGCCGCGTAAAACCCACACACGGGTTGATGGCAGCGGGTTGAAAACTCAATAGTGAGCAGAGAAAACACAAGAACTCATCCAGGGATTGGGGAGGGTTTGTTGCAGCTACGATCTGTTGTTTGTATCCACTAGATGTCGCCACCAGTGTTTCGAAACATTGAATCATTTCCCGAGACAATTGTTCATATCGTGCTTCGAGTGTTTTACAGCAAGGAATCACTTTGCTCCCACCCCCGCCTTAAAAACAGAATATTCCGCATTATTAAGAGTGATTTCACTCTTTTCCACTGTTTTGAATTCCAAGTTCTCGGAAGCACCTGTACGGTGGCCCTGAAGGTCAGCACACTACAACTTTTCAGAAAACAGCATTTGTGCAGAAAAAAATTTTTTTTCAGGAAACACACATTCATGAGAACACTAACATTTCAGAAAACACTAATATTTTTGAAAATACAACGTAAACATTTCGGAAAACATTTCTACAATCAGACATTTATCAAAACAACTTTCAGAAAACCTGACAATATGAAAACATTGATATTTAACAAAACAACTTTTCAGAAAACACTAACAGTTATGAAAACACGTGTATCAAAACTGACATTTATCAAAACAACTTTCAGAAAACCTGACAATATGAAAACACTGATATTTAACAAAACAACTTTTCACAAAATAGCAGTTATTAAGGGGGAAAAAAAACATTTCAGGAAACACACATTCATGAAAACATTAACATTTCAGAAAACAATATTTATCCAAACTTCAGAAAACACTAACATTTATGAAAACACAACATAAAAACATTTCGGAAAACACATTTATGAAAACGCAGACAAAAAAACATTTCAGGAAACACACATTCATGAAAACACTAACATTTCAGAAAATGATATTTATCCAAACGTTTCATAAACACTAACATTTATGAAAACAACATAAAAATGTTTCGGACAACACATTTATGAAAACACAGACATTTATCAAAACAACTTTCAGAAAACCTGACTATGAAAACACTGTTATTTAACAAAACAACTTTTCACAAAAAACACTAACATTTCAGAAAATGATTTTTATCAAAACTTTTCAGAAAACACTAACATTTATGAAAACACAACAACATAAAAACATTTCAGAAAACACATTTATCAAAACAACTTTCAGAAAACATTTATGAAGAAAAAAAACATTTCAGGAAACACACATTCATGAAAACACTAACATTTCAGAAAATGATATTTATCCAAACGTTTCATAAACACTAACATTTATGAAAACAACATAAAAATGTTTCGGACAACACATTTATGAAAACACAGACATTTATCAAAACAACTTTCAGAAAACCTGACTATGAAAACACTGTTATTTAACAAAACAACTTTTCACAAAAAACACTAACATTTCAGAAAATGATTTTTATCAAAACTTTTCAGAAAACACTAACATTTATGAAAACACAACAACATAAAAACATTTCAGAAACACATTTATCAAAACAACTTTCAGAAAACATTTATGAAGAAAAAAAACATTTCAGGAAACACACATTCATGAAAACACTAACATTTCAGAAAATGTAATTTATCCAACTTTTCAAACATTTATGAAAATACAACATAAAAACGTTTACAAAACACATTTATGAAAACAACTTTCAGAAAACCTGACAATATGAAAACAGTGATATTTAACAAAACAACTTTTCATAAAACACTAACATTTCAGAAAATGTGACATTTATGAAAATACAATGAACACCCAAACCAAATAACCCTGTTAGCATGGCTGAATTAGGCACTGCAGTAGGAGCCACATTTTATAAAACCTGTGGGTGACGTTGCTGAGTTTGTCCAATATACATAAATATATAAAATAATTAAAATGGTAAAATGGTAACTGGACTGCATTTATATAGCGCTTTTCCATCTGAATCAGACGCTCAAAGCGCTTTACAATTATGCCTCACATTCACCCCGATGTCAGGGTGCTGCCATACAAGGCGCTCACTACACACTGGGAGCAATAGGGGATTAAAGGCCTTGCCCAAGGGTCCTTAGTGATTTTCCAGTCAGGTGGGGATTTGAACCCATGATCTTCTGGACTCAAGCCCAACACCTTAGCCACTAGACCATCACCTCAAATGTAATCAAATGTATTAGAATGTATTGGTAATGTATCAAATGTATTGGTTAAATGGCACTGTTCCTGGGTGTGACAGTAGTGCCCAAAATAATGAGTCAAACGTCTTCTTTCGCTTGTCGGTGGATCATTGCTGCCTCACAGTCAGCGATCAAACTGACTGTGAGGAGAGCTGAACATGTACAATATCTGATTAATCAGCCTATTCTCTGGCATAAGTGAAGCATCTATCAAGATAATGGTGTCCCAAGCAGCACTGAAGGTGCAAGCTGAGCGAATGGCACCAACTGTCTGCCAAATGAGAGGTAAGAGACAAGCCTGGCCTTCGGAAGACAAAGTGTGGCATTCCTAATCTTATCCGGACAGGAAGGAACTGTAAAGAAAACACATTACCGTCTGCCTCCATATGTTTTCATACATCATTTGTCCAGAAATGGTGCCACCATGAAAAATCTGCTTTGCCATCAGATTAGGCTGATATTTCAGACAATGTTCCAGAAGAAATGAAGGTGTACTGTTGAGATATTCAGCCCCTGGCATCAAATCACCACATGTCCAACAAAACTGGAAAACGCGATAAAAGTATCAGACACAGTGAAATATGACCCTAATAGATGCAAGGACAAAGAGTTAGAAGGAATGTTTAAAAACTGAAAACTTATCCTCTCTCCAAAACAATTTGATGAATGGTTACAAGGAGCTGAGATCCATCTGAAGCATGAAACAGATGAAAGTCTACGACTCCCACCAGCCTGGATGCCAGTTATTCACAGATTATACCCACAGCCAGTAAGGATTTTAGCACTGGGTGGACTGGAATCATGCACATTAAGTGCTTTATCCAAGGACACACATGGGTTGCAAATAGGGCAGATCTGGAATTGAACCCCAGTTTATACAGTGGTAGTCCAACTTCTAATCCACAGTACTATCTGCTCTGCAGTTAGAATGAAGAGAATGAAGAAGGTTTAAAAGTTCAAACCTTACAGTATTCCATGTAGTATTAAGTGTCGGGTTTAGCAAAAATGTAGACGAGTGAGTGAATGAGTTAGTAAATCCCAGCAAGAAAACAAAGTTTTAGCAGTATTTTTCAAATACTACTGAATAAAAAAAATTAACAATAGCTTGAATGTGTGGCCGGGCACAGCAACAAAACTTTTAATAAGTTTTACAAATTAGTAAGGTCAACTCAAAACACTCATCCAAAAGCATTTGTTACGTATACTAGACTCTGACCGATGTGGATTTTTTTTTTTTTTTATACAGATACTGATATTAGGGAGTACAAATTTTGTTTGCCAATAAAAAAAAGGCAATGATTCCAAACATTTCATCATCAGATCCTTATGACAAAGAAATGTATTTGAGGCTTGACATTTTACAGTTTAAATATGAACGTTATTATAAATAGATATAAAGATTTCCAAAAATCAACCAGTGCATGTCACACTGCCTTTCCTTGGATTGGCAGTCACCATGATGCATTGCACATTTGTGTAAAGTAGACTTCTCATATTTTGGTCCAACCTAGCTGGCAGTATAGCAATCACCTCTGATTGAAAATGAATGACAGGTGGTCATTTTGCCTCGCTTGTAGCTAAAGTGACCAAGGGATGATGTGGGTTCCAGCCATGCTTGACAAATTGTAAACAGTGCCATTTGAGTACCCTCTGCTGGATAAACTTTGTAATGACACCATTTCCAACGGAAATGTATAATTGCCGGACAGACTATGGGAGTACCAGGTGAAGTATGGGGGTTTCAGCAAAGTTAGGTAACCCGATTTTCCCTGAGACCCAACCCCCATATTCTGAATTGTTTCTCATGGAACTCCCATACTCCACCTGGGGTTTAGTCTCACCCATTCATAATAGCCAAAGTGTTTTTTTCTGCACTGCTTGTTCAGTAAAATAAGTTTCATCTTGGCAAAAATAATGCAGACACTGATATATTGGTGAAAACCTCCTATCAGCCAAACGATATTGGTCGGGTTCTAATATATACTGAGCAAAGATTCGTCACCATTCCTTTCATGATGTGGCGCAGTTGGAAATGAAATAAAACCCATGAAAAAGCAATGTGTACAGGGTCTGAGTGTCCACTTAAGTGCAGGAATAATATGAGGGTGAAGTAGCACTGACCATCTTTTAAGTGGCTTTTTAAAGGTCATTAAGGGGGACCGGGTTGCAGGAGTACCCAGTAGAGGCGTTACATTCCTTCCACTTCACCTGATTGATGCTTCTGAGAGAGCATACAGTGTCACTGTGCTGTATATAATACAACCCACACTTTAATCTATCAGTTAAAGCTGTAGGTTTTCTTCTGTGTGTGTGTGTGTGCCCTCGCCTATGAGAATGAGAGGAAGTAACGGCTGAAGCACTTCAGACACCAGCATGTGTCTGAAGTGCTTCATTCCACTTCTTCAAGAGAGGATCTGTGGAACCACAACCGTTCTCAGTTTGCTCATCAGCTCCTGTAAGCTCATCTATCTGCATGCTTTTTCACGACCAGTGACTATCAGCCGTCATCTTGGACCAAAACAGTCAGGACAAGAAATTGACGGGACCAGGAGCCTTTCCCCTATAAAATAAGCAGATGTAATTAAATCTGTCTGCAGGACAAAATGTGAAAAAAAGGCAAGAGAAGCAAGGATGCAGGGGAGTATTTGACTAAATAATATATTCTGGAGTGGAGAAATAATGGATAGGAAAGCTCACGAAATGCAGGGAAAAGTCCCTGGAGGTTTAATTAACGCTCCCGTTAGTATCTGTGCTGCTCTTTTCTTTGCTGCTCACAAAAGTACAGACTATCGCAGAGACAAACCCAAGTCAGATGTTGGAGCAGTGGGTCTGTTCTGTTTGAAAATAAACAAAACATAAAAAACAATTACCTAAAGATGATGCTTTTTTCCACTTGCAGAACATTGCAAGGATTCTGTCGATTCTGTGTATTCAGAATTGACTGGTTATTCTGTCTTGCCATACCCTAGTATTTGAAGTCTTCACATAGTTTAAAATGCTGCTGCTAGTTCTAGCCAAGATGAAGCAATTTGACTGTATTACCTTAATACAAGCCTCACATCTTTAACCTTCTGCCCGTGTGCGATGATGTATTGTTTTGCTGTCAATATGTTGCACTCTTTTCAGGTAGCTCTTGTGAAGCCTTATGTACCTTCCCGTACCTGTTCTAGACCTTTGGGTGTACTGTGTATTGCAATAGTGAAAGCGAAGTACTGTATAATACTATATAATGTATTTGTTGTCTTTCTGCCACCTGATTCTGTTTTTTCTCTCTGAGGTGCATCTCCATCCAGAAAAGGGAGTGGTGTCTTCTTCTGAAAGCCTCCCCTCCTGTGCACCAGCATGGACTCCCAAAATTTCCTGTATATTCATATTGCCAATTGTGTCGGTAGCATGGCCCAAGCAGAGGGTCACCCCTTTGAGTCTGGTCTGCTTGAGGATTCTTCCTCAAATCATCAGAGTGAGGTTTTGCTTACCACTGTCACCTGTGTGCTCTAGTGGTTGGTAAAGTTAGACCTTATTGTGTGAAGCACCTTGAGGCATCTTTGTTGTGATTTGGTGCTATATAAATGAAAATAAATTGAAATTGTTTTTCTGTGGAATAACCTACATTATTGGTTGTTAATAGCCTAATATTTATCTGTAGTCGTATGGGTTAGGATTTCACAGTGAACTTAAACTTTAGTTTGCATTTGTAAAACAAACAATTGACATGGTAAAGAGGATGTAAAAAACTGGTCTTCATATCCAGTCAGTCCTTTTTCTAATTTAATTTATTCCAGTTAAGTGTCACAGGGGTTCTGGAGTTTATTCCAGTGGTCATTGGGCGACAGGCAGGGTAGACCCTGGACAGGGTGCAGTCTATCACAGTGGTCTTAATATCTTCCCACTAAAGTGTTTGTCCTTTTTCTCTTTTACCACATTGTGTCTTATGCCAAACCCTGTCATTGGATCTTTCTTCACCCCAGCTCTCTTGATCATCAGATTTTGCGACCATGAGGGTCACCAGGGTTTTGGGTTTAGATCCAAAAGGAACACCATCTTCCTCTCCATCAGTTTCCTCCCTGTGACAGCGGGAGTTGACATTCTCTACGAAAACCCTCTTCTCCGTTTCCTTTTTAATGTTGGCAACATGCGAATGTCCATGATCTAAGAACAGAGAATGTCCCACCAAGACTTTCATTATGATTTTGGGTCATATAAATGAAGAAGCTTGGACACAGTGAATGTGAGATAACTGAAATAGGTGGGAAGTTAGAGGTGACTGTGACTATTTATTCTGTGTTCCACTTTTTCCCCCTCCTTCCTATTCCCACACATTAAACGTGGTCTGGTGAACCCAACGTTGTGTTCCAACTAATGAATTTTAACAAAGAGATGCTATGCTGGCAGCAAAGATTCACACCTCAGGGTAGCCCGTACAGACTCAAGAAATAGACACTTCTAAAATAAGGCCACAATGTGAAACTGGTCAAAATCTGTAGATCATTTCCTGAATTAGGTGCTCCCATGTAAGAAATGTAGCAGAAAATCTTATCATGGTGATAATGCGAACACTGTGTGCCTGCGCCTTTGTCAGGCCTGTTCCACGTTGATAACCAGACATGAGACATCTCAAGAGTCACCGTTAGATGTGTGCCTACATTTTCTGGAATTAAAAAAAAATGACTCCCTATAGCTGCCAGTGAGGGTTTTATAAGTCATGACCAAAAGCTAATTGGTGTCATGTTCACTCAAAAGTGCCTTCTTGCCTGAGCAGAACCTCTCAACATTTGTTCCAACTCCAGCAAACTCACCCCTATTTAGACTATGACAGTATTGATAGGAAATGGTAATGAAAACGTGGCACGCCATGAGGTTATTCTGCTGTTCGCTTTATAAATCTCTCCTGACGCGCTTTGAGTAACAAAAATAATGTGGCTCCATGCTTTAGTTAAAATAGGACACAGGAGCATAAGGAGGTCTACAAGAATTTTAAGTTATTTTACTGTTATTTAGGAGTATTGTATGCTGGTTCTTGTGGTGATCTTAAAGTTGGCGATAAATAATTGTGATGTTAAAATGCAGACAAGTGCCACTCAGTGACATAACTGTATGTAAGACTGTGATATTCAGCTGTTGTTGAGAGAGCAGCACGTTTATTGTGTATTTGGTGCAACCTGTTGTTTTTGAGAAGGAATTACCATCTTATACTCAAGAAGATGTATACTGTCTATAAATGGTAACAATGTAAATATTTACAGTAAGATTTGTCAGTGGTCAGTTTTGAAAGTAAATTGTCTTCTTTCTTCACCCTCTGCAAGTGGTGATATTCACGAATGGTTATTGTAAAACTAAATAAATTATAAGCTCAGTGTTTTTCCACAGGCTAATGATTCGTCTTTCCAAGAATGAGTAAGCAGGAGGCAATCATTCATCAAACACTCCAAAAAAGGAAAGGTTAGGCTTTGAAACGTGAGAAAATAGTTTATTGATTTTTAAAGTTTTGTCTCTGATATAAAATATCAATTCTATCCAGAAATGAATTTATTGCAGTACAAGAAGATAAAGTAGTATAAAGAAGAGATGTGATGCACTTTTTGTTTGCATAGCTTTAGATTTGTCACATAATTACAAATGTTTGTGAATATTTTTTTATTTACAGTGGATCCAGAAAGTATTCACAGCGCTTCACTTTTTCCGCATTTTATGTTGTGGCCTTGTTCCAAAATGGATGAAGTTAATTTTTTTTCTCAAAATTCTACACTCAATACCCCATAATGACAATGTGAAAAAAGTTCCCATACTGTTACTTTTGAATGAGACCACCTCACTGAAACTAACAGGTGCAAAAAGATGGACTGTCTTGACAGGTATCACTGCAGCCAAAAAGGTGCTGGTTGTCCCCTGAAAAACACCTCACGCCCTCACCAACACTCAATGGATCAACACATATTTTGACATCACTAATATGGAACTATTAGTGGCAAAAATGCATGACGCTGAAGCTAGTACCATTTCAGCACAGCAGCAAAGATAAAGGAATATCTGTAGCTTATAATTTTCATTTCACTTAAATTTTTTGAATCATTGCCCCATGTGCTTTGGTAGGAAACTTGTAATTGGAGACTTATCGGATGGGGTGGAAGGGGTTGCCACAGGGTTGTGTGTGGGGGTTTTGTGCCCCCCTTCCCCCAGATATAAAATATATTGGTTGTTGAACAAAAATCTTTAAAAAAAAAAACAAAAAAACAAGTTGTCATTATGGGGTGTTGTAAGTAGAAATTTGAGGTATAAAATGAATTGACTTCATTTTGGAATAAGCCTGCAACATGTGGAAAAAATGAAACGCTGTAAATACTTTCCGGATGCACTGTACACGTAACAAAATGGAGGTTATGACTGAGAAGAAATAAACAAAGGGCTCTGATCAGCAAACAGACAGCGGTGTTACAACAGTGATAAGCTTATCACGTGTTTACACCCACAAACCAGAGGAGTGCCAGGTCATACAACAGGCGCAGTGACATGGCAGCTCTGCTAGTCTCTTAGCAGTGTTATACTTCAGAATCTTACGTCGGGCCCTATGGTACTTTCAGAGTATGATGGCCAGCCAGCCAACGATCATAGCAACGCCCCCCACAGGAGCCATCTTGCTGAGACTAGGATCTCTCGTTAGGGCCTGGTAGTACATTGACCCGCAGAACATCCCCATGCCCGCTATCAGGAGGGTACCAGCCTGTTTCCACAAGACAGAAAGGGAAAAGGACATTTTGTCAACAGTTACATTTAAGGCTGTCAGGACATTTATAGGCAAACTGCAAGTTTATGAGTCCAAGGGCACCACTGGAATAGAAATGAATGGTTACTTTGTGAGACTCAGATGTGGCATGTAGGTGCCTCGGTGTTAAGGACCCCAGCATTCATGTTTCACCTGGCTGACATAGATGGATAGCTACTATTGAGAGGTGGGGAAGGACCACTTTTCTGCCTGGGTGGTTGCCATTCAGAACCCAAAGCAGCTCTGCAGTGTGGTGGATGTGGCAATGCATAGCACCAACATATGCTCCAAGACTAGATATAACGGGCATCTAATATACACTTCAGCATTTGATAAGCCAAGTGAGAAGTCATACCTTAGACACAGTTTTTCCGGCCAACTGATTCTGCTGTTTTTCTCTGTCAGAGGTACTGACGATGTCACACAAGGTTGACAGATGCACACCACATGGTGCTGGACTGACCATGACATGCCATGGCTGAAGCCGACACAGCACACTGTGGTCTGCTTTTGGAATATGCTCGGCCAGGAGGATAGGCCTATTGATGGCGTGAGGGCTGGAGGCTGGCCCTGCATCCTAGGGTGCTGGATGCCCCCCTTGCCTGTGGCACAGTTGCTTGCATGGTCATCTCAATAATGGACTGTGTTTTTGATGTTATTCTGATTTTCTTTTTCCTGTTTGTTCAGCCTGTAAAAACCTTGTAACTGTTAGAATGGCCTATGCAGTGGGTCACCCCTTCGAGTCTGGTCTGCTTGAGGTTTCTTCCTCAACATCAGCTGAGGGAGTTTTTCCTTACCACTGTCACCTGTGTGCTTGCTCTAGGGGTTGGACCTTACCCGTGTAAATTGCCTTGAGGCAACTTTGTTGTGATGTGGCGATATATATAAAATAAATAAATTGAATTGAATTTATGACTTAATTTTATAGTGAAATGCTCCTACTCACCACAGCAGGTTTGCGAGAGTGGGCAGCACCAAGCAGAGCCAGACTGTGGTAGAAATGGTACTTGTTAGCTGTTTCAAAAAGCTGCAGGCGCAGAGACAGAGAACAGACTTAAGAGAGAAAAAAAATATACCCTCTCCAATCACTCTTCATTTTACCAAATGATAGACACTGTGGGAATCTCGACAAAGACTATTACTGTGTAAGTGGAGTGAAAGAGTGTCTGTAAAGAGTAGGAAAGAGAAATGGATTACTATCCTGCACTTATTAGGCCATTTTCATCAATCAGGCCCAGTTGTCTAATGCACATGACAGACCATCAGACAGAGCTGAAAAAAAATGTCTGCAGTTGCAAAAGGCAAATTCTATAGAAAGCTTTCCAGAGTTCACAATTTAAAAATTGCTGCATGTTACAAGTCCTTTAAAAAATGGTTTGGGCCTTGTTTAAGATGTCTATTTAGAGGATTAATCTTCATCATTTTAGCCTTTTGCAACTGTACAAAAGGCCAATACACTGTCTTCCTAATTTAATTAATTAATTAAAGTTTCTGCTCTTGACCAAGACCAGACATATTGCATACTGGCTATCCTTCCGGCATTTCCATTTCCAGGTGTGGAGTGGATCTAATGCTAATAAGAAGGTATTGAATGGACTTAAAAGTTAGTTAAGACACTGTCAGCTGTTTGTGCAGGTAGGTAATTACAGATCCTCATGTTTAGACATCGCATATGGAGTACCACAGGGAATGGTACCTGGACCATAATATCTGCTGGAAACCTTGTGTGATATGTACAAATGAAGTTAGCATGGTGTATTGGAGCATTTGTAAAAGTGAGACACATTCTGGATCCCAGATATTATGGACTCCATATGACTGGCTTTCAATTATTGTGCTGAGGTGTGGGACAACACTTACAAAACCACTGTACAAACACAGTCACTAACATAAATAAGCCATAAGGCTGTTTATAATGTTGGTAACAGACACTCTGTTCTTAAAGTTGCACACATTGAAGTTCATGTAAATAGCAATAATTTCTCTAATATGGTCCAGACTACTACTACATCCCGGTTATTCTTCCAGCACTTCTGTTTACAGGTGTGTAGTGGATCTAATATAGGTCCAGACCTCGATCGCATACAGGCTATTCTGACACTTCCAGTTGTTTATGTGTTTGCACATCAACTATTGCTCCAGCACTGATGGACTAGTATATGTCACAAATGATTAAGAACAACAACAACAAAAAAAAAAATACAAAAGAATTCCGACAAAATCAAATATGTAGAAAAAAAAAAAAAAATCACATACCATAAGTTGATAATCATCAGGATTGGTGTTTTTAAAACCTAAATAAGACAAAACACAAAAATCACAAGATTTTAAAATCCTTAATAGGGTATAAATCTATAATGCTTAATAATGTCTTCACAACTTTTATGGGCTGTTTGTATGAAAAATAAGCCTCTGATAGAGTTTTCTGTCATTAAATCGACCACAATATGTAAAATCTGTTTGTACCTTACTTTAATGGTTACATTTGGCCACAGTTTTGTGTTAAACATCTCGAAAGTCATAATTCTACATTTGTGCATGTAGAAACCTCCCTGCTAGAAAATTTCACTCTTACTGAACTCCGATAATGTTTGTCACAAAAGTTCTTCTTTCGTTTACATTTCACAGCCTGTGACAAAAGCCAAGGCATCGACCATGAAAAAAAGCAGTGAGGGAATAAACAGATACAGTAAATGAATATCCATCATCTCCAGTTTACCAACACAAACGCTCAAAAATGATAAATGCTCTCATCTTGTAAGCCTCCAAATTAAAAGGGCATTAAAAAAAAGGAAGACGGAAGAGAAAAAGTACGGTTGTTTTGCATATGTACCATATGTCTGTCTGAAACTTGCTCGACTTATCCAGGTTTGTTGCGGGGAATGGCCTTGGAATCATGAAAGAAATTTGGAGCAGGTGTAGCTAAATTTAGATGCAGCCTGAAAGCAGCTCACTTTTTGTGATTATAATACTTTGGTTTGGTGTGGGACGAAGCATTTCAAGCAAAATCGAATACACCAATCAGGATGAAACCGGTCATTAATACACATCCATGACAGACTATCAACAACTGAAACTGAATGCAGATTTGTATAAGGATACAGGAGTTACAGTGAAATATAATTAAACACTGGTGATGTGTGTAAATCCACTTTACTGCATGAAAACAAAACTGCAACATTGCTCAGCCTTGGCTGAAGTACACACATCCAGGTGCCTTTTCCATATACAGTTTACTTACTTTTTACACTTTACAGTTTGAACTTTGACCCTTTTTTTATCATGTGACCAACAGCAACATTAACTGCCGCAGTAAATTAACATCCACCAAGAACCAGACTTCATTACATTTTTGCATTCAGCCAGCTCGTCTTCAAACATGAAACGGTGTGAAGATGGCTCGCTTAATTCTGAAAATAAGCGAAATAACACGCTGATCAGAGGGATAAATTTAAAGCCGAATTTACCAAAGCCCCGTTATACATTGCGGAACCAACTTAAATTTTTTTTTTCCAATTGTGAAATTGTGTACACAAGCGTGACAAATAGAAATGAGCACTTTTTAACGAAGTCTTGCGCACCCTAGCTCAGAAGACGGCCCTCCTTGATTTTGTATAACATGCCGCTTTATGACAATCATTACGGATTAATGTGTAGTTTTTGGTACCTACCGTGAGCCCCGTATGCGCCAGCAACCACTGCAGAGGCCCCTGACAGCGCTGCTAACCTTCGAACAGCAACAGCGGCGTTCATGTTGGATTTGAGGGAACTGGCCGTCCACCGTGCTGCCTTCACGGTCCTTACGTAAAATCCGCCTTCTGACGCGATAGCTGGCGGATTACGTGCAAAACCGCACATTAAATTTACGTAACAAAATTTACTAATGTAATAAAATATAATGCGACTAATATGTGGCACAACAAAACAGCCTATTTAATTAAGTAGTGTCAATAAAACAAGTGTTAATTAAATTGATTGACATAATAAGCATTTCATGAATTCTAATCTCGTGTAATTTAATTTTTTTAATTTATTTTTGTCTACTTGAATGTTCCACAAATGATTTTGTTCATAACATAACACATTCAATCTATAGTTATCATTTGAAGCTGTAAAATAAAATAAAAAATTGTACTGACCCTGCACTGAATTAGCCTTGAAATTTGATTATCATATGATAGGGCTGCACATTCGTAAGGTGTCCAGCAGGTGGTAATGTTCAACATGTCTTCCTTTTTGATAGAGACTCTGTAGTATTAAACATGGAGCTCGTCTTTTTAACTCCACCTTTTAAAAAGAGGGCCCAGGTTCAAGTACATTTATTAGGGCATCATCTTGATCTAAATCAGACCAGCATCACTGATAGGCTGAGAACTCCTTTGTCCATTGTCATGATTGAGTTGTTGCATAAGCAAGACAACGCTGGAGGAGAGAAATAATTTTGTTTGCTGATAAAGCAAGACATGGTCACCACATAGCATACGATTTTAAATAACAACAATACTAATGCTTGAAGCTTTTGTTGAAGCCTTTGTCTGGCAACAACTGCCACCATTTCTGTAGCACCCTCTGATGGACACAGTTGTAACGGCTTGTGTGTCACCACCCTGCTGTGCCTGACACCTATGAAGGAGGTTGCGAGTCTCCAGTTTCCGGAACAATATTTCACAACAGATTTCAAACATTCCTTAATAGCGTTTCAATTTTGCTATCACTAAATCAGCATTTGTTGACAGTTTTGTCATTGTTTGACGCTGTTTCGGCAGTGCCCTCTTATGGTCACACAGTCATAAAGGCGGTGTCACCAGTCTGTTGTGTCTTATTCCTGGGGGGGAGTCTGGGGGTGTAGCCAGGAATTCATGCTGGAGAACCCTTTGTCCACTAGATGTCACTGTTGCTGTTTTTCCAACATTTGAAGCCACTGAATCATTTTCATAAGCAACTGTTTCATTTAGCCTTTTGAATCATTTGTAACAGTGAATCATGTTGCATTTACTAATATGAGCATTTTGAATAACTGAATAATTTGTGAAGCTCGCTGGCTATTTTGATCATTTTGAAACAGTGAAACAGTGTTTCATTGTCTATTTCAGGAATTTCTCAATCAGTGAATCGTTTGATTCAAAGCCTTGTCTGCCATTGCTGTGTGTGTTGTTGTTCTTTTTTGTAAACGTGATGTTATTTCTATATTTTTACTATGAATTAGAAGCTTATCAAATGTAGTAGCAAATCAAACCTATTTATACATTTTTCCACTGCTTTGTTTAACACTTCATATCTGACATGCATTATTCATAACTGTGCCACATTATATTATTGTACTACTTATGTTTTATGAATAAATAATGCCGTCTCCAGAGGAGCTGGTTTGTGTTGGACTTATTCAACACCAACTAACAATCAATAATAGCTACAGCGTTTTGGCTGTGCATTAGAGTGCAACGTTTTGCAGTTTGTCTACAGCAGCAGTTTGAGAGGATTGGCTGAATTACTCCAAAAGTTGTAGGTGTTTTCGCCGCCATTATCTGCAGCTGCTGATCACATTAAGGGTGCTACTTTCTCGCCACTACCCAGTGCACTCTTGTGCTTCCTTTTTTTATTTATTCTTTGTTGGAAATGCATAAATCCAAGCACGCTGTGTTGCTGCTAAACTGTGCCGAGAGTTTTTCCACCTGTTGGTGCAACTTCAAATTATTGTGTTAAAGCATTAACGGAGAGTTTCTGTTCAGCAGAACCTTTTCTTGGTATGTCACAGTGCATACAGTCAAGTTCATTAGTAGCTGGACAAAGGCACTGCATATGTATGTCAAATTTGATCCAAATCTGGTCAGATTCTTTGATCTTGACCCCAATGAATGAACTATTTAAGGGCAGTTCTGTAGTCAGTCTTCATCCATATCCCAAGCTTGGTTAAAATTGCCCAAAGCACATGGGTGAAGTGCATCGAAAGATGGACAGAAATAGATGATATTCCATTGACCCCAGTGATTGATCTTTGGAAAATTTGACCACACTTCGACAAATCCAGAACCCACCGATGTATCTGCCATGTTTGGTGTGAAAACACTTTGGAAAAAAATAAATAAATAAATAAAGCTTTTGACATTGACCTCTAGTGACCTCAACCTCAGTGATTGACATTTGGGAAATTTGACCTGGCCTGAGTAATTCCTGACTCCATTTACGTATATTTGCCAAATTTGGTTCAAGAATGAGTGAAAAATAAAATTTTGACTTTTGAACTTGATGTCATTCACTGTTGTCAAAATGAATCCTTTAATGGCAATTCCACGGAGATGGTTATCCCATATACCAACTTATGTGAAAATCAGCCAACTGACCTGGGAAGAGTACAATAAACAAACGTAAATTTATAGTGTTGTATAATTTCAGTACTCTCCACAGCAGCAAGAAGACTTTATTCTCTGTATGACAAAAGTCTAAATCACAAACTATATCGATAAAAAAAAAAGGCAAATGCACATCTTTATGGTGTTAGTTGTAGGAACTTATGCTGACTCAGGGGTTGCCAACTTTTGACAGTAGTTTGGAGTTATTTGGAACCCACCCACAGGGTGTGTGGGGTTTCATATTGCAAAAATATTTGAATAAATAGTTTCATAATTAGCTTGACATAAATAAATGCTGCATGTCTGCTTTAAATTTGCATTTTCAATAATCCATATGGCAGAGGGGCAGATAATTTTTTATACATCACAAGTCGCACAGGGGCAAAAGTTTGGCGTCACTTTAAACTTGCTACTGTGTTGTTGTCAGTCACATTGGGCACTGCTGCCCACAGGTTCAGCTGTATGTGGATGGATGCTTGCTTATTTGCTCTCACTTCCATAGAATTCACGTGCACGCCAACACACACGTCGTCATTCTGGCCCACGGCATATAGCGCGGCAACAGTAACCATAAGGTATGGCTTTTCATCTTGTTTTTACAGGCAAGCAGCAAATTATCTCTAAATCCCAACAGCAGTGTTCTGTGAGGTCCTTCCAAGGCCTGACATCCATCTTGCTTCAGCCGGCCTGGCCGTCCATCCTCCACTCTCCGGAATACTGTGTCCCCGAATTTATTTACCTGATCACAGATTGCTTGTTCCTCTTTATACAATCTTGGGAAACTCTCAACTCTTGTGCCTCATCCGTGAGGCACAAGCAAAACACTGTTTACGAAATAACTGAGCATCTGCTGTACACATATTGGACAAAACTAAAAGTGGATAAAAGTTGCGGTGTGTGAGCAACACCAGTGTGACTTGGGTAAGACTAATGATGCCTGAACATTACCCCCTACCACCACCAACTTTGATTTACCAAACAAGCTAAAGCTAAAAAGTTCATCTCAGTCCAGATATCTTAAATAACGGGTATATTTTTTAGAGCTGGCCATGGGTTTCATAAGCGGTAGCTTGAGTGTGGGTATTAAAAATTACTACTGGCATATTGTTACCATGGAGTACCAGTGGCAATAACATCACCAAGCTCTCAGTACCTGCTAATTTGTGCTGAGGGTGCTAACATACAAGTTAAATAATACTAAAGCATCACTCAACATAAATACTGGAGCACCAACTTCTTAACTTCTTCTTCAGTTAGCTGCACAATAAGCCATATTATCTCAGATACTTCCTATAAAATCTTCAGAATGGATAAACACAGTCCACAGTAACTAGCAGTTACTGCAAGCGGGTGGCTGCCTGGACCTGCGGGCACACTAGCTATCACTCAAAGCAACTGCACCCTCATTATTCATAGTCTTGTGTCTTAAAATAGGTTAAAACTAATAAGTTATATAAAAATCCACCCCATACAGTTGTCATGAACAGGAAAGCTACCTATAGAGGAGAACGATACAAATCTGTGTCAGCTATACAATGACTAAGCATTCACACAACAAACAGTTTTAATTTAGCTGAAAATAAGTTTGAAGTCCTAAGGAGGTTAACTATTCTAAATGAGATAATCTAAAGCACAAGTGTACTCAACTTGACACTTTTATTCGAAGTAACAGTTTGTGATGTTTGATGAACAACTAATTTTATTGATCTGCTATCATATTTTAAACCCTTTAAACCCTACCCAACAATGTATATGTTATATAACAGTGTGCTGTCCTGAAAGGTGACCTTCATTGAGGTGAGCGAGATCTCCAGTTCCTGACATGTTTGTCTGGATTTTTTTTTTTTTTTTTTTTTTTTTATGAATTCTATGCTTTTGGCAGAATTTGGTAAACCAGCTATTCCTGGAAATATTTCCCACAATTCTGATGTTACCACATGGGGAGATAACGGGTGTTTCAGTTGGTTTCTGGATTCCCAGAAAGGACTTTATCGTTTCCAGCCTGATTTATTTGTTAAGTTTCTCTCTGGGCTTCTGTGATGTTTCTTTTGGTTATGGCACAGTTGCTTTTTGAGTTCTTTTAGTCGCATTCGCTTTGTTGGAAATGTTCTAATTAAACGATGCTTCAATTCAATAGTGCTGCAGTAATGAAGCCTGGGTGTGTCTCATCTAATCAAACACAATTATCAGTTAGATTTGGCTACTTGGTTGAGTGGGTAACTGAGATGGAAATTACTTTTTCCACAGTAGGAACATTTGATGTTGGATAACTTAACTTTCAAAAGACATTTTGTGTTTCCCCAGGTTGTTTTAGCTTTATATCCATTTTGTATGAACATCTGAGCGAGACAAAAACCCTGCTTTAAAACTACAAAGCAACATTTTGATGTGGTCTCTGAGTGTAATATATTAACACTACTGCTGGAATTTGCATCAAAACTATGTAATCAGGCACTTAATATCAGTCCTACCTGAAAGGATTTGACAATGAGCTGTACAGAAATGTGTGATCTGGTGCATTGTACATGTTACGTTTGTCAAAGCTCAGCTTATAGCTGTGGTACGGCATGGCATGGCATGGAAAACATTCTCATCCAAGCAACAAGCCAGGATTCTTGTCCCCCGTTTACCTTGACAAGAATTTCCACATTTAAAAAAACAAGTCTAATCTCACATCCTTTCAAATTAATGTGCTGCTGTGGGTTGTTTAGTAAATCCAATTTCCTATGCTTGTTAGTGACATTGTTAGGTGTATCTCATGGCAGCGTATTTTTGTTCTGCAAAGGAATTTCACTGCAGGCAAATAAGCAGCCTGCCTCGGCATAAAAATTCTGATGTGGCGATTTAAGATCAGAGTTGTAACAGAAAATGGCACAAGGCAAAAAGAAATAAAACATCACACTCATGCAGTCCTGTTCAGCAATTTTAATGTGTCTCTGTCACTTTTGATCTATTCGGTGTGTTGTCTTTGTACGTATCTTGTACCAGGATTCATACATATCCTGTGTATTTTCCATCAGGAGGCAGTGATAACATCACTGACAACAAGATAGTGAATCATTCCATCAAAAATGAAAGAAATAAGTTGTTGTTTACTTATTAATATAATTCTAACCCTAAACCTAACCTTAACCAAAATGCAGACATGAGTTTCTGAACATCTTTCCGTATAATATCACACAAAACGTATCATTAAAATATGTTCACCTGTTTGGTGTCGTGGATGAAAATATCATAAATGACAGTCACAACACACACTTATCTTCAACCGATTAGTCCTTTTAAAGGTTGCTGGGGGGTGGAGCCTATCCCAGCAGTTATAGAGTGCGAGGCGGGGTACACCCTGGACAGGACGGCAGTTTGTCACAGGGCCACATATAAACAAACAAACACATTCACACACACCTACAGACAATTTAAAGTTTCCAATCCACATAACCTGCATGTTTTTGGATGTGGGAGGAAGCCGGAGCACCCAGAGGGAACCCACATAAACATGGGGAGAACACGCAAACTCCACACAGAAAAGCCACAGGTGGGAATGGAACCCATGGCCTTCTTGCTGTGAGGCAACAGTGCTAACCACTCATCCACCATGCTGCCCACAGTCACATGAGTACTCCTTAATTAACTTAACATTTAAACATTGTCCAATCATTATGCATCTGCCTTTGTCTGTCTGTCTGTCTGTCTGTCTGTCTGTCTGTCTCTATTTGGATTAGAATAAGTTGAAACCTTAGCATGAAATCTGGCTCAAGATCTCGATGCAAAATTGCCCCCGCCAAGATTGACTCAGGTTGTTTTGGACCTTAGTGGAGGTATATACTCTATTAAGTGTTGTTATTGCAAGTTCCTTCAATGTCCTGTCATGTCTGAACAGGGTAAGAAAACATCTAATAAAGGAGATGTATGCTTTAAAGTCAAAATTGCACTGGATGTCTGTAGTGTGACTTGCATGTCTGACAAGAGATGCGTCCTAAAGGCCAAGTAAGTAGTTCTCAGTGAATTGGTACTATAGAGTGGAAAGATGGGTGTTCAGGCACTTACCTGATTTGACCCATGAAAAGGAGGTCAAAGTCATCACCCTCTGAATTCAAGTGAGATGTTTTATCTCAAATACCTTGGATCCTGCATTTATTTAGTGTTGAGTATTGGCACTGTGAAGAACTATAGTAGTACTTTAAAGACTTGACCCAGTTCTGAACCAGAAAAACTAGATCAAGATTGGTGCCATGTGAACTCGCAGAGTAGAGCTTGGGAAATGAACTTATATCACAAATATCTTGGGTCTGTGGCAAGTTGGCATTGAGTAATCATGCTGTGAAGGGCACAGAAGGCCTTCAGCAATCCATTTCTCTTGTTCCCACACCGCGGCGACAAGCTAAAAAGGACTTCATAAAGAAGCTTAATCGAAAAATAACGGCACCGTTAGTTGATTTACCAACATTTGAAAGAACCCAATATTTCTGAAAGTCCCCATTAACCTTGATGTGTTGTGACAGTTTCAAGCCTTTGCTGTCTTTGGACGACAACCACAGCCAATTATGGGTCTGTTCGGGCTCTTTCATATCTCACCGATATTCGGTTGCAAATCTACACATTGTGTCATGGTGCTCATCACGCTGCAGCACTGTAACGTGTCTAGGTACTTACATCGCCTTCGGCACAGCAGATGGATTTGGAGAGAGAAAGAAAAGGAGGTTAACAGAGAGGGAGCCAAAGACAAAGAGAGAGCGAGGAGACGGGCCTGTCATGTGACATTCTGTCTCATCATTTAGGTTATTTTGTGTGCTGCACCAAAACAGCTTTGGGTACTCCCCCAAATGTATTTGTCTCTATTTTTATGTCAACGCCCAAAAAACATTGCGGATGTATTCAGTACAGCACATATGTTTGCTGGTAGCGTGGCAGGCACTTTCTGATAGCCGTACTTGAATATTTCAGTTAATGATATTCCACAAGATGTGTGTTGAAGTTGTTGAACTTAGAATGTTTTGGGGTTTTTCCATTAGTGTACATGCAAAAACAAACAACCAGACATGCATGAGCCTTAAAAAGAAAAAAAAAATCTGAAAGATGCGCGCACAGTCACATGTGTTTACAACTGCAGGCTCCCCATGCAGAGTTAGCATAATTAGCACACTCATTAAGCTCATCTGCATCTCTCTTCAAAGGAGATCAATGCAAATGGATAGGATTTTGCCACTGGCAGCAATTAGGCCACCAAAAAATATCCAAGCTGCAGAAAGTTGGTTACAGCAGAGGCAGCTTTATACCGGATTTTAAATGCATTTTATGCACCGCCACCACGTGCACAATGGAAGCCAAAAGTGAGGCTTTCAATTAACCTTGTGTCAAATCAAGGTCTGTTTCATTAAATTGAGCATCATCCCTGTTGGTTATCATATTAATGAGATTAAAGGAAGATTTAAGGCACCAACATGCTTGATATTGTATTACAGCAAGGCCTTTAGTGCTTTCTGGTCCTGCTTTTTTCCAAAGTAATTTCAAAGCCAAATTGACAGTTTGAGAGAGAGTAAAAATCATGGAAGAAAAATTGTTTGTTTCAAAGCGTGTTCAGAATATGTTTACATCATTCAATTTATAACATATTGCTTTTCTTGTACTTCACAATTAAAAAACACCCTGCGGGCTAATCTGACATGCGGTACGATGAAGGTATAAAATAGCATGGTATAAAAGCTCATAATAATATTTGGGCTCAGTTTCCTTTCTTTCATAGCATTTGGTACAGCTGGTTATGTTGATTGCAGTTCTTGACTGGGTCCTTGAACAAATCTCTCATCCATCAGACCCCACCCCACTCCACCCCATCTCCTTCAATCCTTTATATTCTACACCATTGCTCAGTCTGTTTTATGTGAGACTCATCACCTGAAAGCACAAATGGGCAGATCAGGAGGTGAGCGTTTGCTCACATTGGCCACATGGCGCACACAGCAGCCTCGATGTGACATATTTTCTACAGCTCATGTCGTCTATCATGTTTGGTTTGCATTGCATATTCCTCCTTCCAGCTCCATCACTCTGCTTTCACACCTCTAATGAGTCCCCGTCTGAATCCTTGTTTTTGTACAACACCTGAATTTTTATGACACCATGCTGATGGACGTTTGGATGCCAGGAGCTAAATGGAACCATGGGAGTAAGAGAGGGAGGAGGCGAGGAATGGGTTATCATTATGCACAGCTTTAAATATTCTAACGAGGCAAAGATTTGCCAAAAAGACTGATTAGCATTCCTAAGTCCCATGCTAAACCTGAATATGACAAAATGTGTTCATGTGCAGGGACCCATCACCAGGTTATCTCCCCGTTTGTCTGAAGAAAGATAGATGTGGAGTTTATCACAGTGTCCAAGAGTTCACTGAGCAAAAACTAGATCTCAAGAAATAATCAGTTGATTGCTTTCATATTTGGTGTAAGATTGGTATAGAATATATGAATGATGGTCTAACTCCCATCATAGGCATTTTAAAAGCATTCATGCTTTAAATTTATGGCCATGAAAAGTTCATATTTCACACTTTTAAATTTTGATGTAGACATTTGCTTACCCCTGCTGGTTGTGCACCGCACATGACATTTGGCATCCCTTACTGGTTGTTTTAGGTACCCAGTGGATATGAACCCAATCTGATTTCACTTGTTGAAGAACCAATGAACACCATTGGTTCAGTTTATCTGGAGGCCTTTCTGTTTAGTTTAGTTTTTTAAGATGTAAGTGGTAGTGCTTCCACTGGTAGGTTGTTTTCCATTGCTATGCTTCTTTTTTGAAAATGTGACCTTGCCTGCTACCATGTTTGGTGAAAATTCATTTTTGAAATTTTGAATTTTTACTCTGATGTTGGCCTTTGCCAAAACAATCCCTTTATAGGTAATTCCTGGTTCATCCTTCTCGCACACACCAAGTTTGAAGAAAATCTACCAAACTTTGGAGGAGTAGACGAACAAACAAACAGGCAGACATTGCTCAAATTAAAGTATGATTCCTGGTCCTATGACTTTGCTGGCCTGTATCTGCTGTTATCAGATCTGTTTGTTTTGCAGTTTGTTGTACACTTTGAGTGTAGGATACTCCGGAACAAACTCCCTCTTGTGTTGTCGTCGCCGCTCACCATTTGTTTAATCCTTATTGATATCTTCTCTGCCATCGCAATGAGCTCAATTTCCCTACGGGGGCTGTTCAAGTCCCACGTAATCACCCAATATAATGAAGCTCAAAACTTGATGTGTTCTAAACAAAGTATTGCTGTAAGGTGAACCTCATCCAGCCAAGACAATATCGCTCGCGATGAAGTCATTGAGATGTCTGTCATTCAGATGCATTTCCCAAAGGAGCCACTTTGTGGTTTTATTATGTCTTTTTAGATCTATTCTTTGTGCCGTTACCCCATTTTCTAACACTTTGCTCACAAGCTAGTAAGAAGTGGCCAAAACAGAAGAAGCGCAAACACGGACTGAACTGAATTTATCAAAGACAATTACAGCCAGGAAGATGTCAGCCGAGGACACAGCTGCCAAATAAGCTGTAAAATTGTGTCCTGTTGTCTTTATTATTCTTAATGGACTGAGGAATTATGGATGTGGACAAACAAACAAGATGGCACATTGGGCAAAAGAGTATTGAGTGTTTTCCCCAGTGTTTGTGTATCTGTTAGACTATGATAGATTAATGGTGAAGAAGCCAGTAAGGAGAAAACATTTACTATAAAAAATAATTTAAAAAAGTTTAGCCTCTCAAAGTTTGCCATTTTACTGCGTAATTGAAAATATGTTGTACTGTACGTTCTGGTTTTTATAATTTATATTTAATGCAAAAATGACTGGATTTGAAGCAATCCTTTATTTATCTCTGTTATGGTTATTTAGCCAGCTATGACACGTTTGACTTGCGACATCTTGTGTTAAAATGTTAAAAATGTTAACAGAGATTGATGCTAACCACCGTTGGCTCACACTGTGAGTATGGCTTTAACGATAATTAGTGTGACTGTACATATTAACCACATTTGCCAACAGCAATTAGCATTGCCTTTAATGCCCCATCAATCGTTTAACTGGGCCAAGTCAACACACTGACAAGGTTGGGTAGGATTACTTTGAAAGAATACATGTGGATTACATGTATGTATGTACATACATTTGGATTACTTGTAATTTGATTACATTTCAAAATAATCCTACCCAAACCTGCACACTGATGTCTGATATATGTAAATAGATGCATTCTTTAAATGTGGTAGTTTCCAGAAAACTTTCGTTACAATACACATATCCCTGGTTCTCAAGACCAGGCACCTAAGTGGCTCTACTCTACTCTTTTCTACTTTCCTATTTTACTCTTCCTTTTTAGATATTTATATATACCTTTGTATACTGGCATAGTTCCACCTTAGAATTGGAATATAATATATAAGATATACCTTACTGAATTTTCATATAATATGATACAAAATACTTGACATACTTGATATAATGTGGTGTACAGATTAAATAGTTACCTGTTTTCACTATTAAACAGTAGACATGGGGATTAAGATGTTGAGGGCTGTGTCAGGTAGGTTGACATAGCATCAATACGTTTATGGTCACCTCATTCAGGATAGAATATCCTGGTCAACAACACAATCCAATGTTGGATTGAAATCTGGCCTTTTACCACGAGGATCATGGCTTTGAATTGTCCGTAGGTGTGCGTGCGGGTGTGTGCGGGTGTGAATGTGTTTGTTGGTCCATATGTGATCCTGCAGTAGACTGGTGTCCTGTCTAGGGTGTACCCTTCCTCGTGCCCTCTGACTGCTGGGATAGGCTCCAGTCCCCCGTGACCCTTAATTGGAGTAAGCGGTTGAAGATGAGTGAGTGAGTGAGTGAGTGAGAATATTAGAGAGGAATCATTCAAATGGTGAAACAAGCACCAAATTCTGCACAGATACTCCTTAAACTTTAATCTTTTGAAAAAATCGACTGGCAACTTGACTTTTCAATATGTGGCCAGATAGGGGTCAGTTGAATTACACAGGTGTCAAAATTTAATAAAGCTCCAATCATATTGAAAACTATACCACATTATTTGTCTGATCATTACGATTACAAAAAGGTACAGTTTGGACTATCTATGACCGAATTCTGTGGAGTTATGGGGTAAAGACAGCAAGAATGGTGACAAAGGTCAATTTCAGTTTGTACAGGGGTCAAAAGTTATAGTTGCTCCAATTTTGATTAAAAAGTGGTGCAAATTATTGATCGAGTTAATAGGGTTTTAAAAAGGAATGGCTTACACCGGGTGTCATACTTAGTTGTCACGTTAAGGTGTAGCATAGGTCACATGTCATAGAATCCAATGGACGTTGACATTTTTTGACCTTTACTTTGGAGACCAAACAATCAACACAGTCAAAACTATTCCATTTATTAATCCCATTAGCTCAAGCAATAATTTACACCAATATTACAAAAAATGGAGCAACTTTAACTTTTGACCCCTGTACAAACTGAAATTGACCTTTGTCACCATTCTTGCTGTTTTTACAACTTAACTCCATAACATTCAGTCATAGATAGTCCAAACTATACCTCTTTGGAATCATTATGACCAGACAAATAATGTGGCATTTTTTTTCAATATGATTGGATTATTTTTAAATTTTGAGTGCTGTGTAATTCTATAATTGGCCCCCTACCTGTTCAACTATTGAAAATTCAATTGGCCAGTTGTTTTTTTCCAAAGAGTAACATCTAAGGAACATGTGTGCCAATTTTGGTGCTTGTTTCCAGAAATGAACGATTGTTACAGCTATCTGCTTCACTATTGTAGACTTAGCCGCTTCGTGTTCTTGACCTTTGTCAAAAATGAACCATTTATGGACAGTTCTATGGTCATTTCTGTGGTCATTTATGGACAGTTCTATGGCCACCCTTCAATCACAAACCACGTTTACAAGAAATTGACCAAAGGACTTGAGAGAAGTTGGGAAAATAACAAACATTGCTCAAATTATAGTGTGATTATATATTTGTAAGAAATACACCAACCCTTCAGTGAACGTGTCCTCACGAGCGGCAATCAAACCCACTAAAAAAGAAGTCTGCAACAAAAAAAATCACTGGATTTCACAGCCAGTAAAGCCTCATTTGCCACTGATCATGTGACCCAAGAGAATGACTCCAGTTTTGGTGCAACTGTTTGTAGGAAACAATCATTATCACTTGAGTTGGTCACCTGGCTGCCTGTTTTTTTTTTGTTTGTTTGTTTGTTTGTTTGTTTGTTTGTTTGTTTTGAAAAAATAAGTAAGAGTAGTTTTGCATTTGTTGTATTTTAAAGATGGGGGTCGCTATATTGTAGACCTTGTCCTCATTACAGTAGAAAAGCAACAGCAATGCAAATTTGTCACCAGCCAAAAGGTGGAAATACTTTTCCGCCTTTTGGCTGGTGACAAATTTGCATTGCCTTAGCTTAAGATGGAAAAAAGTCAGGCTTTGAGAAGTGTGGAAGCTCAGCATAGGGTAAGTCAAGCAGTATTTCATAGATCTGCGTGCCTGCTTGATATTTCCCTGCAACCATAAAAAATAACTGGAATAACTCAAATAACTTCTATCAAATAAGCAGATTCTACCTTTGAGTGAGTTTGCTATGGAATGGCTTATCATGAATAATACATGAGTCTTGCACATCTCTCAGCAGGGATCCTCATGCAGACTTGCCACTCAGGTGCAGATGCGCCATATGAACCTATAAATGTTAATGTTGACATTGTGCATGAGGCCATAATGCCAGGGTTTCCATGGCATGGAGAGTAATAAAAAATCCACACTCCTACACAGCAGGTCTGTCTCTTTTCTGCTTCAGTATGGCAGCTTGTATTGGTGGGACATGTGGCGCTGGAATTAGCGCTGGCCAACTCGTGGATCTGCAGACAACGGTATGCCAGCACTCAGATGGGGAAAATATAAAAACAGATGTCACACAAGCTAATGGCAACTTTGTTTAATTTATATTGTTTGTCAATAAGAGCTGCTTTGGTTGTAATCTGGCAGGTTGCCATTCATCAGAAAAGACGCTCTTGACCCCAAAGGGGTCGGGACCTCACTGAGGGGTAGGAAGATCCTCCAAAGAAATCTAGTACCAAAGATCTCATCCAGACTTATCATGACAGGGTCAGCTGGAAGGTGAGCAGCTGTAGTTTTAGGACATTATACTGCATTGCGTAGGAAGTGAACATCCTACGTGTAGCCTATAGAGCCCCTGAAGTGCATTGGTGCCCGTGCTTATCCACGGATCTTGTAGTATGAATCAGAAAAAGAGTCTACTACTCTAAAAATGCTAAGATTGCACATTACTTGCCGTGTAGAAGGCAATATTTATCGTACAGTTCCATTAACATGCCTCATTTTGTGGGCATGACGAGCAATTTCAAATGTCAACCAATTCAGTCTTAAAAAGCCAATTTCAGTCTTCAGCTAATAAATGGATTTCTGTGCACAAGGTGCAGACTTAAAAGCACTTCCTAATATCACACGGTCATACACAATTATTTTATAGGTGTGTGTGTGTGTGTGTGTGTGTGTGTGTGTGTGTGTGTGTGTGTGTGTGTGTGTGTGTGTGTGTGTGTGTGTGTGTTCCTTTACCGGCAGTGTGACTGCTTCCAAGCAGACTGCAGCCATTTAGGAATATTGATGTCATGAGGTCCTACAGAGAGAAAGCCGCCAGAATTACTTCTACTAAAGAGTTACTTGTGATGTTTCTAAAAATGAGGCAGTTCAGTTCAAACTGCAGCAAACTGGCAGTGCATGTCTGGAGGGGCTTTGAAGGAATTTATTTGAAAATTTCAGAGTTGGCTCGTACAAGTGATGAGGAAGGCTGGATTTTTTCATTTTACAACAATTTCAATCAATCAATCAATTTTTTTTATATAGCGCCAAATCACAACAAACAGTTGCCCCAAGGCGCTTTATATTGTAAGGCAAGGCCATACAATACTTATGTAAAACCCCAACGGTCAAAACGACCCCCTGTGAGCAAGCACTTGGCTACAGTGGGAAGGAAAAACTCCCTTTTAACAGGAAGAAACCTCCAGCAGAACCAGGCTCAGGGAGGGGCAGTCTTCTGCTGGGACTGGTTGGGGCTGAGGGAGAGAACCAGGAAAAAGACATGCTGTGGAGGGGAGCAGAGATCGATCACTAATGATTAAATGCAGAGTGGTGCATACAGAGCAAAAAGAGAAAGAAACAGTGCATCATGGGAACCCCCCAGCAGTCTATGTCTATAGCAGCATAACTAAGGGATGGTTCAGGGTCACCTGATCCAGCCCTAACTATAAGCTTTAGCAAAAAGGAAAGTTTTAAGCCTAATCTTAAAGTAGAGAGGGTGTCTGTCTCCCTGATCTGAATTGGGAGCTGGTTCCACAGGAGAGGAGCCTGAAAGCTGAAGGCTCTGCCTCCCATTCTACTCTTACAAACCCTAGGAACTACAAGTAAGCCTGCAGTCTGAGAGCGAAGCGCTGTATTGGGGTGATATGGTACTACGAGGTCCCTAAGATAAGATGGGACCTGATTATTCAAAACCTTATAAGTAAGAAGAAGAATTTTAAATTCTATTCTAGAATTAACAGGAAGCCAATGAAGAGAGGCCAATATGGGTGAGATATGCTCTCTCCTTCTAGTCCCCGTCAGTACTCTAGCTGCAGCATTTTGAATTAACTGAAGGCTTTTTAGGGAACTTTTAGGACAACCTGATAATAATGAATTACATAGTCCAGCCTAGAGGAAATAAATGCATGAATTAGTTTTTCAGCATCACTCTGAGACAAGACCTTTCTGATTTTAGAGATATTGCGTAAATGCAAAAAAGCAGTCCTACATATTTGTTTAATATGCGCTTTGAATGGCATATCCTGATCAAAATGACTCCAAGATTTCTCACAGTATTACTAGAGGTCAGGGTAATGCCATCCAGAGTAAGGATCTGGTTAGACACCATGTTTCTAAGATTTGTGGGGCCAAGTACAATAACTTCAGTTTTATCTGAGTTTAAAAGCAGGAAATTAGAGGTCATCCATGTCTTTATGTCTGTAAGACAATCCTGCAGTTTAGCTAATTGGTGTGTGTCCTCTGGCTTCATGGATAGATAAAGCTGGGTATCATCTGCGTAACAATGAAAATTTAAGCAATACCGTCTAATAATACTGCCTAAGGGAAGCATGTATAAAGTGAATAAAATTGGTCCTAGCACAGAACCTTGTGGAACTCCATAATTAACTTTAGTCTGTGAAGAAGATTCCCCATTTACATGAACAAATTGTAATCTATTAGACAAATATGATTCAAACCTCCGCAGCGCAGTGCCTTTAATACCTATGGCATGCTCTAATCTCTGTAATAAAATTTTATGGTCAACAGTATCAAAAGCAGCACTGAGGTCTAACAGAACAAGCACAGAGATGAGTCCACTGTCCGAGGCCATAAGAAGATCATTTGTAACCTTCACTAATGCTGTTTCTGTACTATGATGAATTCTAAAACCTGACTGAAACTCTTCAAATAGACCATTCCTCTGCAGATGATCAGTTAGCTGTTTTACAACTACCCTTTCAAGAATTTTTGAGAGAAAAGGAAGGTTGGAGATTGGCCTATAATTAGCTAAGATAGCTGGGTCAAGTGATGGCTTTTTAAGTAATGGTTTAATTACTGCCACCTTAAAAGCCTGTGGTACATAGCCAACTAACAAAGATAGATTGATCATATTTAAGATCGAAGCATTAAATAATGGTAGGGCTTCCTTGAGCAGCCTGGTAGGAATGGGGTCTAATAAACATGTTGATGGTTTGGATGAAGTAACTAATGAAAATAACTCAGACAGAACAATCGGAGAGAAAGAGTCTAACCAAATACCGGCATCACTGAAAGCAGCCAAAGATAACGATACGTCTTTGGGATGGTTATGAGTAATTTTTTCTCTAATAGTTAAAATTTTGTTAGCAAAGAAAGTCATGAAGTCATTACTAGTTAAAGTTAATGGAATACTCAGCTCAATAGAGCTCTGACTCTTTGTCAGCCTGGCTACAGTGCTGAAAGAAACCTGGGGTTGTTCTTATTTTCTTCAATTAGTGATGAGTAGAAAGATGTCCTAGCTTTACGGAGGGCTTTTTTATAGAGCAACAGACTCTTTTTCCAGGCTAAGTGAAGATCTTCTAAATTAGTGAGACGCCATTTCCTCTCCAACTTACGGGTTATCTGCTTTAAGCTACGAGTTTGTGAGTTATACCACGGAGTCAGGCACTTCTGATTTAAAGCTCTCTTTTTTAGAGGAGCTACAGCATCCAAAGTTGTCTTCAATGAGGATGTAAAACTATTGACGAGATACTCTATCTCACTTACAGAGTTTAGGTAGCTACTCTGCACTGTGTTGATATATGGCATTAGAGAACATAAAGAAGGAATCATATCCTTAAACCTAGTTACAGCACTTTCTGAAAGACTTCTAGTGTAATGAAACTTATTCCCCACTGCTGGGTAGTCCATCAGAGTAAATGTAAATGTTATTAAGAAATTATCAGACAGAAGGGAATTTCAGGGAATACTGTTAAGTCTTCTATTTCCATACCATAAGTCAGAACAAGATCTAAGATATGATTAAAGTGGTGGGTGGACTCATTTACTTTTTGAGCAAAGCCAATAGAGTCTAATAATAGATTAAATGCAGTGTTGAGGCTGTCATTCTCAGCATCTGTGTGGATGTTAAAATCGCCCACTATAATTATCTTATCTGAGCTAAGCACTAAGTCAGACAAAGGTCTGAAAATTCACAGAGAAACTCACAGTAACGACCAGGTGGACGATAGATAATAACAAATAAAACTGGTTTTTGGGACTTCCAGTTTGGATGGACAAGACTAAGAGTCAAGCTTTCAAATGAATTAAAGCTCTGTCTGGGTTTTTGATTAATTAATAAGCTGGAATGGAAGATTGCTGCTAATCCGCCGCCCCGGCCCGTGCTACGAGCATTCTGACAGTTAGTGTGACTCGGGGGTGTTGACTCATTTAAACTAACATATTCATCCTGCTGTAACCAGGTTTCTGTAAGGCAGAATAAATCAATATGTTGATCAATTATTATATCATTTACCAACAGGGACTTAGAAGAGAGAGACCTAATGTTTAATAGACCACATTTAACTGTTTTAGTCTGTGGTGCAGTTGAAGGTGCTATATTATTTTTTCTTTTTGAATTTTTATGCTTAAATAGATTTTTGCTGGTTATTGGTAGTCTGGGAGCAGGCACCGTCTCTACGGGGATGGGGTAATGAGGGGATGGCACAAACACAAACATCTATATCACAACGGCTATTGTTGTGTTCCATATCTCCCCCCTTGTTTTTGCAGCTACAACTGTCATAGCTGGACCTGTTGAAGGTCCAGGTCATTTGGCATTTTGGTGGCACTGGGGTGCACATAAAAGGGAGCGATCTGTATATATTTAATATATACAGATATCTTATTTGTATAATCCATCACCAGTGTACACTGCGATGAATAAAATTTGCAAATTGCACAACAAATTGGGTGTGAATGAGCCGCAACACTATCTTTATGACTTGACTACCTTTTAAAAAAGTGTCTGTCATGCCAGGAAGCTACACAGTAAATTCACTAGTGTAAAACTAACACTGACAGTGCTAAATTAACACTCCCAGTGTACAAATGGTCCTACTCTGGCAAGAGTGGGACCATTTGTACACTGTCTGTGTTAACACTGGTGATTTTGCTGTTTATCTACAACATGTGGACTTTGCCTTCACTATGATCTATCTAGGTGTCATATAACACAAATAATGAACTTTTACCATTTGTACAATGGAAAGAATATTTTCATTGAAAGTAAGAATGAAAATATTCTTAACATTGCACTCATAAACATTCATTATTTGTATACTATTCTGCCTGTCTGTGCATACGTTTGTGCTTCTGTGCATGTTATTCCATAGCGTATCTCAGAAACCGTCATACAAATAGTTGTTGTTCTTGGTACAGTAACACTCCTGGTCATATTTTAAACCAGGTGTAAAGCAACACACTGTGCAGTGCAAACGTCATTCCCTGTTTCTGATGGATGTGGCTACAGGAACGCCCCCTCTGGACAAAATACTAGTACAGTGAATCGTACAGAGTTTGAAGGTGTTTTTGAGTGAGAGCGTTGAAGGATGTGAGATGATTTTTTGACGTTCTGCTGTCATACAGTGTGAGACAGTTAAAGTGTAATAGGGTCATTCCATCTTAAGTCACCCAGAGGCTTCCAGGTCACCCCTCAGTTCTGTTCTGTCCAGGGCCGGCCCAAGCCTTTATGGGGCCTTAAGCAGAATTTCATTTGGGGCCCCCCCTACCATCACCTCAGCACCAGATGCCTCATTATTCCATAGGCTACACTGTTATGTGTGTAACGTACCCACAATCATTAGCATTATTTGTAATTATCTTACCTCATACAGGTGTCATTCTTGTTTTTAACTTTAAAGGGGTAGCAAACTCATAAATATGTTTTAATTAACTTCTACATACAGAGTAATGTATAAGTATGGCTCATTAATTTAACTATTTGAAAGTAACATCAGCAGGCAGGAGACTGCATTTATAGTAAACACATTAGTTTAATTTCTTTCAGATGTGCATTTATAGTAAACACATTAGTTTAATTTCTTTCAGATGTGCAATGGTGTGCAAAATGTTCAATATCCAAATACAAATAGAATCAAATGACATTCACATTATCTTACAGAAAAAAAAGTTGTAATCAAAATTAAATACTTAAATAATAAATACAATACTTAAATAATCTCCCAAAATGAACATAGAAATCCACAACATAACAGCAATGTGTGTGCATAGCAATGCACAAACACTGCACTGGGGGCTACTGTTTTAACTAAGGTTTTCTTCGTAAGGAAGACTATCAAATGGCTTCGCCAAAATCCGGTCCACAACATTCAAATTGTCTGCCATTATGTGCAGCTTGCTACCTAGCTTATGACAAATACCTGGATTAATCTTTTTAGTCACATAGCACTACTATTATTCTGAACACTACTGTATGTTTGATTAGTTCAAAATCAAAGACATATACTAGCTATGGCTATAGAACATTTTGTATGATGGTTTGTGATATAATGGAACATATTTACACATTTAAATGATATACCAGGTTGTTTTAACAAAATTTCTTGTTGAAAAATTTTGAAAAAGTGTCAAAATATGCCAATTTTCATCACCCCAGATGCCAGTGTGGACAGTTGACTATCATATTCATATTTTTGCCATGTATTCTTACATATCTCAAGATGATATGCTGCAATGTGGGAAGGGCCCCTTCCCACATAGTGCGAATTTGGTCAAAAGTGCACATGAAGCAGGAATCGTGTGCAAAACGTGTAATTTCGTAGCTGCCTCCAACACCTCAGACACATGTTGCTGCAACTACTGTGCATACCAGAGGCTGGAAGACAGAGTATGCGCTGTGCAAGCCCTTCGAACCCTCTCATGGCAGGTGTCAGCCAAATTCCAGCTGACACGCATGAACATCTAACACCGCTTGCATGGCACTTAGAAAATGTGTGGCCATTCGTACTATCATCACAAAAGCAGTCTGCAGACAATCATTGTCGAGCTGGATGTGAAATTTGTCTAAGTTCCCCACGACTGCGAAACTGCAGAGTGTACATGTGGCGTGCCAGAGTGTCAATCCCCCCACAACATGTGTGCGTGTGTTTCACGCGCTCCCCCCAGAACCCCCCCCACATACAAACACACACAACACAACACATCTGTGTGTGTGGTTCGCTCCCACCGCAGGCAAGGCATCTCTCATCTGATCTCAGAGTGACATCTTGGTCTGTGCACTGACAGGACAGGGGTATGGCTGGCTGCCCACAGCTGTTGGGACATCTCCAGTTCTGGAAATCACAGCGGCAAAACACGTCCTGTGTTTTGACGGACACGCACGTGTGTGCTTGTGTGGAAATACATAAAAACATATATTGCTTTTGCGATGGGAGGAGAAACAGGTCGTCAGTCCGTTTGGACACGCAGCACAGGACACGTGTGTCGGGCTGTGAGGGCTGTGAGCGGTGCACCGCAGCACCAGGACAAGCCAAAATTATGACAAATACACCACTTTCAGTCACATATCAGTAGAAATACGCAGTACCAAACCATGTTTGGTCAGTTATCACAGCGCTTTTTTTTCTGCTTGTTGATTTTACCCATTTCATGCTCCTGTTACAAGACAGTGATTGTAGTGCAGTTTCTGTCTGGTAATTAGAGTGTGTGGGTTTGAATCATGTCATTTTTTTTTCTTTTTATTTAACCAGGGTTATTTAATGGCTCCTTCATGACTGTATGTTTGTGACCATGGGTCATCTACAGAGGAACAGACGGATCATTTTTATATTGCCCGCTTGATAAATGCTGTGTTTTTATATGGTGTTTGGGTTTATTTCATTTTAAATGTGTCCATCTCCTTCCTCATATCAGGCAGGTTCCCACAACTTTCACACAACTGTGATTGTAGCTCAATGGTAAAGTTTCTGACTGACAATCAGAGCTTTTGGAAGGCACGGATTCGAGTCCCGTGGGTGGCATGTAATTTTTATATATTTATTTTTTATTATCAGCAGCTGCTGTGAAAAGCTGCTGTGTTCCCGTGTGCACAAAACCGTTGCAGCATGTATTTTTTTTTTTTATTAATTTTTTCTTCACAGCAGCTTTTTCTTCTGGCAGTGTGTTCCCTCGTGCATGAACTATCGCACCAGCATCGTGCACGCCTGCCTGCCAGCACAATGTTTCGTGGTTTGATCACATGAGCTGTTTCGCCGTGAGTCGCCCTGAGTTGTACTTTATTCGCACTACATGTGAAGGAGCCCTTAGCCTGGCATGAGCAGTTTCAAAGCTGTGAGGCTTATAGGGAGCTCATTATTAACATGCAAAGGTGGTAGGAAACACCGTTTTTATATGTGAAAAATTTAGAAAAATTTACAAAGGCTGTAACTTCAAAAGTTTTCAAGATACAGACCTAATATTTGGCATTTCACCCTAACTTTGGACTGTGATTAACATATACAATTGTCAGAATAAAGCTAAGGGGTGACCTGGAATTTTTTTTCAAAACTGGGTGATTTCAGATGGAATGACCCAATTGTTGTAGGCTGGTGGCATTTCCTCCAAATTGCACCTCCTCTCCTGGCAAAGAAGAACGTCCAGCTGTGCAAAAGCCCGAAACGGCTTTTTGTGAATTAAAAATCACTTGGCATCAGCAAGCCAGAATGAGTTCATTTTTCATGTGCTTTTCTCCTGCTGAGAAATAATAGTTTTTAATTTTGTGTGTTGTACCTGCACAGGTACGTGTGCAGGGGAAAAAGCAATACAAAAACAAGCTGTTTTTTCCCCTCAGACAGACACTCTCATTCCGATGTCTCACTGATTAGTGTCAGTCATAACAGCTGATGCTTTACAATATTGTCACTCTGGGCATCTTTTGACTGAACGGTTCATGGATATATGAGCTTATCGTGACACATTAGTGCAAATTTCTCAAAGCAAAGTAGTGATTTGATTCATGGGTGTTTCAAAGCGTTTTCCGAACACACACATGCAGGAAACTCCATAATTATTTGGGCCACAGGGAACTGCAGCTATCTGTGTGCGGAGTGCCTCCAGTTTGAAAGCCCATATGTAATTGGGCAAACCAAATAAAATAATTATGATTAAGACAAATCATCACTTTTACAGACAGTTTTCATTTGCAGAAACATGAACAATTCCAGGTCAGTCGATATGTTCTGGACTTCATTTACATCAGTTATTAAGAAATACAAACCCTTTGGTGAGGCCTTGCTTGATGGAGACAAGTGAGGGAAGCCACCAAGATACCAAAGCATCTGTGGTTGTGATTGCACCAACGATGCATTGTGCAACTGTTGCTGGTTGCATCACCAGTCACAGCTTCTTGACGGTGCAGCACAGAGGATTTTCTTTAAAGAATGCAAAATTTCAGCTAGTTTGCCAGAAGCCACATGGGAGATGGATTTTCCTGTGTGAAATGTTCCACCCCATCATGAATCTGTAGTATATAACTGTCATGCAACAAACAAAAGTGCGCAGTTTGCCCCACCACAGTACTCCTTCAAAGTTGTCATACATGTCTTGTTGGCTTCCCTCACTAGTCTCCTTCAGGTACAGTCACTCATATTTTGAGAACAGTCTACTCCAGAAGTAATTACCATGCAGTACAATTACTTGGAAGTGTTCATGTATTCATCCCCTGATTTGTGTAAAGAAAATTGGCTGTGAAAATGATAATATGTATTAATAATAACAATTCTTAAATTTAGTTTATTCAGTTGTTTCTGGGCTCTGAACATGTTGGGAGTATATTTACAAATGGCTGACATACATATGGACATGACTCTTAAGTGTATTGACTAAATCAAAAGTATTTCAAGAGCATAGCAACATTTCAAAGTATGAGGAATATAGGAAAAAACAGTTAACGAGCAATAATCCATCAGCACTCATTTCTGCAAAAATAGACATTTTCCTATATTGACATCTGGCTGGAAATTTGACCTTGACTTGTGACCTTGCTTGTTGACTAATCTCAGACAAAATCACATCACCTCTTCCCATTTTTCAGCCCAGTAAACCTGCTGAGTTTGATCCAAATCAGATTAAGCGGTCTTAAGATATCTTATACAAACTTAGTTACACTGAGACCAAGGCGATCGCAAGAGCATACGCCTCTGACGGCCTTGCAAATGAAGTCCAATCCTTTATAAAAGATTAAAGTGGTGCAGAAGGTGGAAAGAACGTAGAGAAACACTGTAGAGGTGTTCTCCACAGACCAGCTGCTCCCCCTGGGACCCCACAGTGGCAACACGACCTCTGACATAAAATATAACATGACTAACGGCGTGTGGGAAGAGCTGGTGTGCACGTCTGTGCGGCCGCATTAGGGGAGCACAAATAGGATTGTGTGCCTTGTTATGATACACGTTTGCTACCGCATATTGATGTAGTCCATCAGTGACAAACCGCAAAAGGTTGTTGGAGACACCAGGCACCAAGGTCTCTGTGTGACCGTGCATCTTGATACAGGCTCAGCTGTCAGCGCTCCCCAGTGGACCGTTTTCTTTGGCACTTTGCTATCCCATCAAGTGTGGGGCATCAGTGTCACACACACAAACTCGTGATGGCCCTCTGCCTCCTCACCTCGGCCTGACGGGGCATCACTAGGGAGCGGGCATCAACTGCCAAAGACTATTTGTCTTGATTCCTGAAATCGAGTCTCATGGCGATCTCTCCGTAGCTGGAAGTGTCCAAGGTAAAAACCTGAACAGGTTGACATGATGTTTTTGGCTGATTGATGACAGGCTGGCTCTGCGCTCCAGTGGAGATCTACAGTTTTCTGCCTGGGGTTTGTGGTACCTCGTAAGTGAACACCAGCACATGGATGTTGAGCAGTAAAACCCTCTCATTGCTGCCTTCATTATGACCAGAGACAGCATTCAAAGAGGTTTGTTATATATGTAGAGATTTTTTTTGTTTATTTGTTTGTTTTTAATGTCTTTGACATTTTCAGTAAACTTGCTTGAAACCTCAAGCAGGTATGGGGGGGTGTCAACCAAAATGATAACTCCAAGAGTTTTAGCGTAAAAAAAAAAAAAAAAAAAAAAAAAAAAGATTTTTTTACGGGAAAAAACTCCCTGAAATTTTCAGAAGAGGTCCAGAATAAAATGTATACAGTCATACACTAAACATCCCACTTGAGGCATTGTGAAAATCTCTGCGTATGATCTAGTGTGCAGGTGCTAAACAAGCGCTTCACCAGAAGTGTCCTTACTTGAAACCTTGACTACTGCCATTTGCTGGAGAAATACGTTATAACACATTTACAACAATATTACAAGCTGGAGGTCATGCAGCACAAGTTCTGTGGACATGTAACAGCAAGTCATCTTCATCATTACTGACAAGCTATACAAGATATAATAACAAATCAACAAACAGTTGAATTACCCTCTTGAGATTGATCTTTTTTAAATTCACATCTGTGGATCATATATTTTATATATGTATTCAACGCTAGTAAATGATGAATCTTATTTGTGAATGTTAAGTTAGATCTTCAAAGAAGAATGGCATTTTTTTGTTACCTAGTAAATGTTTGAACTATGCCATTTTGGAATGCAAATGGGAAATCGACAAGAACCAGAACTGATAAGCAGAACTGCCATTGGAATCAGTACATTTCTAATGATAACAAACCCTAAAAATACCTTTTAAAATGTTTTTACAGTAACTGAAAATACTCCTTAATCTACCCATCCATTTTCTATACCTCCTTATTCCAATTAAGGGTCACGGGGGAGCTGGAACCTATCCCAGTGGTAAATACCCCTTAGTGAAAAACATAAAAATACATGGACAACTATAGTCCTTAGCAATCATAAAAGGGGAGCCCAGTTCAACCCTAGATCAGGTTACAGGTTTTCATCAAGTTACAGTTTTTCATCAATTTTAGTGGATTTCTTTGTGCAATGCCAACAAACCAATCATGTCCAACCAACAAATCAAATAGAGAACACATTACTTCACTGGTAGAGTTAAAGCTAAAGTGTGTAAAATTTATAGCATTCACAGCCATCTGCTCATTAGTATATTATTACATGCAATAACAAATCAATGTGTTGTCATAAGATTTGAATGAGCACTTCGTATCTACGTAGGCGGGAGCCCCCTCATGGTGACTGTCATGTTGCACTGCCATGTTGATGCATGAACAAGTGAAGGGAATTCATCATGAATCCTTGTTGCCAAAGACGGAACACACAAAATAAAATCATGTCCTGCAATGGCATCTTGCAGTCTGCAACCTCACCACTAGATGCCACTATATCCTACACAATGTAGCTTTAAGTCAAAGCATGTTTCTTTGTAATCCATACCTAATCATATCTACTTTGGGTTCAGTATCAATATCTGCTCTATATTGACATCTTGATAACCAACAGCACAACTAATCATCTATCACACTCGTCACTTACAAGCGTGCCCGCCTCGATCCCACACCTACACCAAAAGTGATTTCCAAACCAGCACCTACTGACATCCTCAACAACTGAGAAGCACTCTACCTCAGTCAGTCAAATATGCCACCT